>NC_050517.1:632485-671275 GCF_002922805.2 Oryzias melastigma
GACAACAAGGCCTGTCTTCAGCCGGAGCCGCCTGCAGTGACAGAGTCTAACCACAGACACTTAAGCTTCTTCTCACCATCTGAGTCCCGGCCCTCAACAGCCGAGCTGATGTGAACCTCCTCTTCATCCTCCCCATCATCTCTAAGAGAACCTCCAGCAGGAGGGAGGGGGTTACCATAGCTACCATAGGTTTTTGGAAGCTTCTGTCAAATTGTGATCTTAATAATGTTGATGGATCGTGAAAAATTCTGCATCTGGTTCATGTACATCCAGAAAAATGGGAACTTTTATGAATTTCTGTTCTGCAATTACAACATTTTCTTTTCCATTTTATTTTATTTTTTTACACAATAATCCACTTCTCCAATTTGGAAATGCTAAAACTTTCATTGCTAACACACCTGGAACACATTTACATTTGCTCTACAGATTAAAGAAGAAGAAGATTATTTAAAGCTGCTTTTAAATCAGGTACATGCAGGAAGAAGTAAGGCAGAAGTACTCTGGTTTAAATTCTGTCAGAAATAAGACGTGTGAAGTTTTCATTTCATGTGAAGCTGCCGGAGAGTTTTACAAATAAGTATCAACATGTGTGAAGATGTGAACCACAAACATAAACATGATGTAACAGAGGGATAAGAGGGCAGTAAATTAGATTTCCCAAAGGTCGTGTCACACTGCGTCCAATTTGCATATTTTCCTTGTATGTAATTTTTGCTAATACTTATTTTTCCTGATTCTATTCAATTTTATTTCTTGTTTCTTGTAATCTCTTTCTTTATTTCTTAAAAAGGTCTTGCCTTTTGCCAGGCCACAGTTGAAAATAAGAATGTTGTTCTTAATCTGTCCTGTCTGGACAAGTCTTCGTTGGCTGACGGGTCTTTAGGTGAATTCGGTTTTGAGGTGTTCAAAATTTTGGTTCGGTTGAGAATTACGCAGTTTATGCATATTTTACGCAGTTTACACAGAATTATTACGTAAATCTTATGCAATTGTACTTGATTTTTGAGAGACAGATGCTCAAATTTGTGGCTTTCCTCGACCGCATGTTTATCCACGTACGTCTAACAGACTTTTCAGCCGTGTACTACCAGTGTCCATCTTTTATAGGCCAAATACGGTGCACATATCACAATAAATTACATAATTGACTCATGAATTGTATATAAACAGCACACGTATGACCGTGTATGGTTCATGTACGACTGGCGTGTTGTGTAGCGGGTACACAAATCAAGTGATCTTTCACCTCTCTAGCAATCTATGCCGAGTGGGGGTCGCTTGTGGGGCTGTGGGTCACGGGAGGGGACGGCCACAACTTCTCTGACTTACATATGGCCAAGATGACCTTTAAGCATGGGGGTGTCAGTGAAATGCATTAAAAGTAAATTGGAGCTTTTCTGAAGCGGCTTGGCTGGAAAAATTAAATCATCACCCTCAAAAACAAGACATTTTTAGGTGGTTTAAACTCAGACAAGTTTGCACAGAAAAACCTCAAAACTACATGGAGATTAAGATGAGCTGAGTAACTTTAATTACGTCTGAGTCGTACAAAGAGTGACAGCATGTCAGCTTTGTAAACATTCACTTTGACCTTACTTTACACAAGATGGAGACGATAATGTACAGAAGCAGAAAAGAGACACCATGACTCCAACATGTTTAGCTTATAACACTGTGGAATGTTTAAACGCTTATGTGGTCAAACATGATGCAGGAAAACATTTAGGAAAAAAGAGAGTAAATCAAAAATATGTTTAAAAAAAAAACAGTAAGGAGGAGAAAAGCTTCAGAACTCTAACTAAAGAACTGCTTTAGCCTGCTGTTGTCCTCTAACATGAAAATCAAACCCTGAAAGACCTAATCAACCTCAATGTTACACTTCTTTTTGTGATATTGTGTTATACTAGCAGGAAAGATTGTGTTACAGACACACTGACAGACATGAAGGTCAGCAGTTTGAACTCAGCATGAACCGTTGAAGCACAGCAGGACATCCGTCCACACGCCTTTAATGCAAAAGCTGTTTTTTAGGATGTGACTGAGAGAAAATCTAGAAACGGAGAAGTTCCAGACATGACTGAAAGTGACTTTCTATGAGAGTCTGCAGAACCACAGAGAGAAAACAAGATCCAACTCATCCAGGAGGTCATCAAAGAGGCAGAGGAATCTGGAGAGAGCTGCAGGCCTCAGCTGAGTCAGTCCAGGTCAAAGTTCAACAGCCAGAGACAGACTTATGGACAAAATATGGATCGATGGGAGAGCTCAAGGTGAAACGCGTTACTGAGCAAGAAGAACACAGAGAAACATCTGGACGATCCACGTAACAAAAAAGAAACTGCTTTCAAATGTGGAGTCCAACTGGAGGAGCGGAGCAACAGTCTGACATGGTGGTGGTAGTGTCATGATGTAGGCCTGAACGCCCTCTAGCAAGAGAACAAGCATGGATACGAGGCAGCAGATCTACTTCTGAACCATTCTGGACGGTTCTGGTCTGTTCTTTAAGCGGTCCAGGTTCTGTTTTAGCACGACCAGTAGGGTGGGGGGTGGGGCCACAACGGACATTTTGAGTTTCAGAAAAACAAGGTTATCAAACAAACCCATCTGTACCCTGAAGGGAAATGTGACAGGAAACTACAACGGTCTTCTTATTAAAAACAGTTCTTTAGCCAGGTCAGATTAAATAAATAAATGAAAATGTAGAGTTTCATTTACAAAGACAGATATTTACAATCACACAAACATCATTCATAAGACTTTACTTTCAAATCATTGTTTGAGAAGGAAAATACACAGCTCTTTGGTTTTCAAAATCATTTAGCTGCTATAAAAAATACAAACATGTAAAAGAAAGAAGAGAAATGTTCTTTTACCGTAATAGAAATGAGTTTAAAAATTTCTCCTGTAGATGAGCTCAAAGATGGTTGTTTTTCTTCTAATCCTGCATTAGAAGATGCATTCCCTTTTTTTTGGTGAACTCACAACCTGTGACAATGTTTTTTGTGAACAGAAAACCCTCTTTGTCCTAACCAGTTTTTGACAGTATTCTTACTGAAATAACGCCGAATGTCTGAAGGTTATTTTTAAAAAATTCTCTCAAAATTTCTCAGAAATTCAGCATGTTTTTGTTTTTTTTTCTCCACATGTGAATACATTTAGTTCGTGGGTATAAATTCATGGAGTGAATTAGCTGGATCAGAACTTTGCATGAATGCGAGGTTTGTGTTTGCAGGCGGTTCAGGGCTGCAGGTGGTGAATGGATGATGACAACAATGAGTGTAATGCAGGAAACATAAGGAAGTTAGCAGAATTTTAAGAAGGCAAACATCATGTAAATATTTATTTGCATCTTTAGGATATTCTCTGTGTTCAGGATGTGGGCACAGGATCAGCTCAATTCCTGGTTCTAAACTAAAAAGTTAAATATCTGCTCAGCATGACCTCAGGAAACCTAACCAAAGAGTGGTAACAGCCTAAGGGCGTTGACCCACTGCAGGTTTTTGGGGTGTCCGGGTCCATGTAGGGTCTTAGAGAGGAGCGGCTGCCTCTTGAGGGGAGCACAGGTGTGTCTTGCAGTTCCCTTGAGGCTCGTATGACCTTCTATTGCAGGGGTGTTAAACTCAATCTCACAGGGGGATAAAACCCAAAACACACCTTACATCACGGGCCGAACAGGATAAACATTTATTGAACACACTAAAAATAAATTCTTAAAACTTTAAAAACTTAACTTTTTAACTTGACTAGAATAAATCAACTTAAACCTTAAATAATTTTCAATACTTTGTCAAAATTATACAAGTTAGGAATAAGCGCAAGATAACCTTGGGACATTAATAACAATAAAATAAAATGTTCTGGAGGGCCGGATCTACCATTGTTGTGTGTGGTGAATTATTCGTAAGGATGTTAAGTATTCATTGTATTTGGTGTCTCTACTCAACACTCTAGTCCAGGGGTGTCAAACTCAATCGCACGAGGGGCCAAAATCTAAAACATACCATAGAAAAAAAAAAGAAAAAAAAATCTAAAACATACCTTGAACAGAATAAACATTTATTGAACACTCTAAAACTAAATTTGTCAAATTTCAAAACCGTAACTTTTTAACATAATTATAATATAATAATTATAACCTGTGACAATGGTGGTGTGAATGCGGGTGCTGAGAGCTGAAATTGAAATTGATAGCTAGAAATGCTGAAGCTGAAAACGCTGAAGTTGATGGCCAGCTAAAATATTAACCAAATGTCAAATTAGCCTAAAAAACTAAAAAAGAAACATAGATTAGCCAAAACAGCTAGCATGTAGCTGAAATATTAGCTAAACTCCAAAATCGCCAAAATGGTCCAAAAAGCTAGCAGAATGTCAATTATTAAAACTTTAAACCATAACTTTTTAACATAATTATGAATAATAAAATGCAGGAATATTATTCCAGAATAAATCAACTTAAACCTTAAATTACTTTCCATATTTTATTCTCCATAAAAATATATTTTGTCAAAATTCTGAAAGTTAGAAATAAGCCCAAGATAACATCGGACCATTAATAACAATAAAATAAAATGATCATGAGGGCCGGATAGAATTATCCAGAGGGCCGAGTCTGGCCCCCGGGCCTTGACTTTGACACGTGTTCTAGTCACTCTGTGAGTACTGCCTCCTTACGGGGGGTATCAGTTGGACGTCGACACAAACTGCACTTTGATTGTTCAATATCCTCATTGCTGACAGTCAGTCCGAAGGATTTGGAGGGTCAAAACAATGAAAATTTTTATTTTTAAGTATTCACTACGGCCTGTTGCCTGCAGCGTGCCCATAGAAAAAAATCTGTTTCAACATTTTCGTGTGCCCTGCGATAGAGTGGCGACCTGTCTAGGGTGTACTCTGCCTTGGCCCAACAGGCTCCGGCAACCCTGTGGCCCCAAAAGGGATACAGACTCACTCCGCCCTGTACGGGTTTGTCATTTTCCACCTGCAGAAAGCTCAAATCCACCTGTAAGGGCAGTTGAAACTATGGCTTTAGTCTAGGATCAGAAATTCTTCTATTTACACCTGCGGCCTCTGACGAGTGTCCAGGTCGTCAGAGAGTCCAAGGGTCCAGCAGAGGGCAGAATTGTAAACAGGAAGAGCCAGACAGGGAGAGATGACGGCCGGTAACAGAAAGTCTTTAGACTGACAGGCTCTGCTTCAGCTCTGCTCTGACACTTCCTCATGAACCTCCTGAACCTCTGCTAGCATGGAGAGAGAGCTCTTGAGGCAGAAGACTCAATGAAGCTATGAGGCAGCTCTAACACTCAGGCCATTTGTGGACAGATTGAACTGCAAACAAGCAACAACAAAGACACAAATCCACAACCTCCTTCCACTGAACTCAGCTTTTCAAAATCTACAGTATTCGTTTTTTCCAACAAATTAAAGTTTCTTTGGACATCTTTCTTCTGTTTTTCTTTGGTTAGTTGTCTTCCAGCTGTTTGCTGTTTAACTTCTTTAGACTAATTCCGCTTTAGGCCATTCATTTGAGGAATTTGAGTCTCTAGGTCTCTTTTAGTGCTGGAGCCCAGTTTCAACCTTTTAACAGAAAATACAAGTTTCCAGCTACCACATTTCTTCTTCTAAATTTTTCTGGATTTAAACCAGTAGTTTATGAATGGATGAGAGAAAAACAAGGAATGTATGCGTCGTTTAAAAAGAAATTCTGCAGGAATCTGAAAATGTTTGAACATGTGCACACAGAAAACAAACCAACATACAAACAAAAACTAGGAATCCATGTAAATAAGTCTTGTGTCATAAAATAAATAACTGCCGTTCTGTGTGGTTGTAGAGAGTCTCCGTCTCACTGGAGGGTCAGTCTGACAGGTTAAAATCCCGACGCCTCGTCCGCTGCTGTCATCCTAGTATATCCAGGTAGACCGGAGTGGATTTCATCAGAGCAATCAGCATCTTCTGGATGTCTTTAATGTTGAGCCGCTGCTGTGGTTCCCTCTGCCAGCAGCCCAGCATCATGTCATAGACCTCTTTGGGACAGAGTCTGGGCCGCTCCAGAACTCTGCCCTGAGTGATGCACTCGATCACCTGCAGAGGGAGGAGACACTGTGTAAAGCCGGCTGGATTTCCCCCACAGTGTTCAATAGTTCAGACTGAGAAGCTTTGGTACAACAGCCCATCTGCTCATTTCAGTGGAAACGTTTGTGAAATCCAAAGATATTTCAGTTGTAAAACTTTAAGGTTTCACCTTTAACAACAAAACCATTTCTCCACTGTGTAAACAGGCTGGTGTGGAGTTTGCATGTCCTCCCACAGTCCAAAAACATGCTTCACTGATTCATTTGGTGGTTCTAAATTCCTCCCTAGGTGTGAATGTGTGTGTCCTGACACAATCTGGTGAGCCAGGCTGCTGCAAAACCCCATGATCACAAATGGCACCAAGTGGTTTATAAATAAGATGAACTATGAGTTTAGCTTGTGTAAGTAAAAAAAATAAAAAAAATAAAAAAACAGTCCCCCCAAAAAGAAAAGCTAAAGTGCTGCAGAGAACTAATGGGCACAAAAAAAATATAAAAACATCTCAGAATCTGATCCATGAAACTTTCTCTGATTTACTTCACTTTCTCCATAGACTCTTAAACTTGTGTGCATGACTTCAGCTGGTACCTCATTGTTGGAAAGATGAAACCACGGCTGTTTGCCATAAGTGAAGATTTCCCACAGGATGACTCCAAAGCTCCACACGTCGCTCTCTGTGGTGAACTTCCTGTACATGATGCTCTCCGGCGGCATCCAGCGGATGGGTAGCATGGTGTGGCCGCCCACCTGCTCACATGCACACACACACCCAACAGGAAGGTAAAGTGTTTGTATTCTAATGCAGTCACATTTCCTCTGAGGCCGGAGAGGAGGTTGTCATGTTTGAGGGTAGAAGAAGAACACGTCAAAGACATTTATGACTATAAAACAATCAATCTGTTTAACAGCAGAGACACGGCCACTCCTCCATCCTCACAGAAACCATGAGTGTGGACAAACAGAGTGGAAAACTGTGTGAACAGGACTTTTCAGGGAGGAAAACAGAGCAAGATAACTTCACAACGTCATGCATCCACCATGATCAGACCCAGGAAACTGTGCATGTACACAATGCTTCTGCAAAGTCTCTAAAATAAATGACAGCAGAAATCAGGAGATTAGTCTGTTGAAGCATCAAAGCAGCAGCTGCAGGAGCATGAATGATTTTTGTTTGGAACAATAATCTCTGAACTCTCACAGAGGAGTCTGAATGCTGAAAGTTGCTCCAAAATAAAGGTGTGGTCTTTTGATTGACAGATGATTGTCAAATCCTTAGCAGCAAAATGGCCTTATTGAATGTGTTCCAAAGACAACTGGAAAAGGTCAAAATAATGTTTATGAAGGTGGAGCTTTGATGAGTCATATTAGCTTAGTAGAGCCCAAGAGGTCACATGGTGTCAGGAAGTGAAGGACAGAAAAATGCAAAAGACAAGGCTTTGTTGGAAAATGGTTTAAGACGAGGCAGATAAATAGAAGAATAGAAGATTGTTAATTCATAGTACATTTATAAAACAGTATTTTAGAAATATAATCATACCAGACATGAATCTACCTTATACTATTAGTAGTAACTAAACAGAGCTGGCGCTGAGATGAAAATTTAATATATATAATAACACTCATATAAATGTCTTAGTAAAATAATGAAATTATTTGTCCTGTAAAATATTTGTTTAGAATTTTTTTATCCATTGGCCAACTTAGCTGGTGAGTCACAATGTAGTTTTTGGTCACTGAGGTTGTGACTTCAAACCACAGTCAGCAACATCAGTTTGAGGCTGTTGCTATCAAGAGTGTTTTGCCAAATGATTTTATCACTTTTCTTTATTAGATGGTAAAGCTATGGGAAGCTCACAACACACCGGCTGCATTGTTCTACAAACATTTTTACAGCTTGAAATTAAGTTGCAGTTTGTCTTTGAGCCAATTTACAAAGAACATGTTAAAATGAAATAGTTGTTAAAACGATTCTGTCATTTGTAACCTTTGTTAAAGAAAGTAAAAATAGCAAGGGAGGGAAAAATGGATTAAAATCAAAAATTGAATTTGTAATTAAAAAATCTGAGATTAAATTTCTAACCCTTATCGCCCAACTCTAGTTTGGTGGAGGAATCTTAAAATAATACGCACAAACTAAAGGAGAAACAAAAGACAACAAGAAAGAACTGACAACTAGATAGTTGTGGACAATCAACCTAAAACTGGTGTGAGACTCTGATAGGAGTTAACTTATAACAGAACTTGACTAAAACCTTAAAACATCTAAAACTATTAAACTGGACAAGACAATCCTCACACACGGGTAGCCCATCTTAAAGACAGTGAAGCAGCTCCAGTTTTTAGGTTTCAGTGGTTCAGGATACAACAAACCAGAGACAGAAACCAGGACAACAGACTATCAGCCATAACCCCTCAGAATGATTCATAGTGGACCAAATGATAAAACATGAATATTTCAGGCAGTATCGTTTGCATTCTGCAACTATAAACCGCTGTGCCTGGAACGGGAAAGCTGCTTCAATTGATTCTTTCTCCGTTCTAACTTCTCTGGTGAGGAGCTCGGCTGTGACAGCAGTCTTATCTGATGGAGCCCTCGCCACTGACCCTCCATATGACCACACACACTCAATGCTCCCCCAGGGCACAGCCTCGCTCAGTTCACCGCCGTACACGAGTCAGTGTGCACAGAGTTTGAAACGGTTGATCTCAAGCATGAAGTGTGAGGAACTCTACAGGAGCTTAATGCTGAAGCAGGACTAAAAGCCTTTAAAATCACCTGCATTTTACAATAAAATTAACAAAAAATTACTCATAATTACAATTTTCCATAATTCGGTCACATCATTTTCTTAAAAGCTGCTCAAATCAGATAAAACATGTTCAATAAATTTGAAAAGGAGAGACGTCCTCGACCTCATGAATGAAGATGTTAAGGTAAATGAGTTTAGATTTTTCTACAGTGCCGCCCTGCTTGATGCTCAGCATTAAGAGGTTGAATTGGGGGGGCAGACACCGCTGCGCTTAAAAACCCTTTGGTGCAGCAGCGGTATCTGCAGCTCACCGCTCCCCTAGGAGAGGGGTCAGATACAGAGATAATAAAACTTTATCTTAAAGTTCCACTCCAATTATCTTTTGATCTATTGTAAAAGCCTTCCCATTGGTCCTTTAATTATGATTGTGTTGTTTTACCCCCCCCCAAAAACTGTCAGTTTTAAGGACAAAGTTTCTGCAGAGTGGCAAAAGTTAATCAGAAATTCACATCTATGTAATGGGTTGGAGCATAGATGTACAAGTAAGCCTTATTTCCCATAATTCATTTGTTTACATGTTCTCCTGGAAGCTTACAGCCCCTAACAACCCCAAGCTAACATTAGCGGTGCAACAAAAATGGCGAGCAATATTGCAACCATCCAACTTTTGATCCAGATACCAGCTCTGACCAGGAAAACAAAGACGTTCATGGATCTATTTGTCTGCAAGTGGATGCATCAGAATGGAGTGGAGCAGGAAGCTTGTGATTGTAGTTTTTATGTAGAACCTACAGGCTTATTCAAACAGTGTTTTTTTTTGTCAACTCCTGATTCACCACGATTTGAATAAAGAAATTCTCAGAAATTGAGTTTTAATCTTAATTTTCTTTATGTAAATCCTCCATCATGAGAAAAACACCATTTTCATTGGCGAGAGTCTTTAACGATATAGAGCTACTTTTGCCCTGCAGAAGCGAGGATAGGCTCCAGCAGCCTTATGATTGAGCAGTTTCAGAAAATAGATGGATGTTGTTGAAAGTGTTTGAAATATCCAGGAAATCCATGATCATCCCGTGACTGTTCTTCATAAAATAAAAATGTAATTTTCTCCACCCAAACAGAACTGCTCTCTGCAGTATGTTCTACACATTGACACAATTCGTAAATACTCTGATTCTTGCTTTTTGTTGGTGTTTTTCTCTTGTTTCTGAAATGCCACTGGGACTTTTTCAAACCTGATTTTGAGGCGGGCTCCATTTCTGTTTTTTATCCAGAAAGGCAATTTAAATGTGAAAAATCAGGAAGGGTTTCATTGGTGAGTGAGGAGGAATGTTGTATTTGTGAGTCACAAGTATTTATTTACTGGTTTCCCCGCTGATCTCCTGGACTTCCTTCATGGATGGAGAATTCCTCTTTAAATAAGTTGCTGTAAACAACAATGATTTAAATAAAAATGCTTATTTCCAAGTCTAATGAGCTGTCAAGTGTGTGTTGGTTTGTTGCAGCTGTTATTGCAATGGAAGGACACTTTGTTTGTACAATATGTGCAAATGTAGTGAATTCAGTCTATTTAAATAATCCATTTATGATGACATTGTTCCGTAGAATAATATTCATTTATAACAGGATGGTGTTAGAAACATAAAATAGTTAATATTAACCAGGAGGAAAACTGAAGGCTCAGCTCTGAAATGCATGGGCCACTACTGAAGAAAATACATGAAAAAAAGATAATTTGTACTATTTCTTCATTTAGGTGATTTTGTGTTGTTAAATTGGATCCGAAGCAGAAAAAAAAAATCTCAGTACTATGAAATGACTTTCATTTAATCATTCTTGTCTGTAAAAGATGCTTCTAAATATATTCTTACCCTGTAATAGTCGGTGCTGTAAATGTCTCTGGACATCCCAAAGTCTCCGATTTTCACCAGCAGGCCGTTCCCCACCAAGCAGTTCCTGGTCGCCAGATCACGGTGCACAAAGTGCTGGGACGCCAAGTAGATCATGCCGCTGGCGATCTGACTGCCGATGTGCAGCATCTGGGACAGGCCCAGCTCCCCGTTGGTCTGCAGAGACTCCCCGTCCACCAGGATCATGGCGTCTGGCCCGTGGGCTCTAGGGGACAAACACTGTCAGGAGCTTTCAAACGTTTTAGGCATTAGAAGAGATAAGGATGGAGCGTTCCCTCGCTATATTCACCTTTCACGGTGTCACTGTTTCATGGATCTTTTTAGTGTAGTTCTGCATGGATTGTTTTCCTATTTTTACACAGCGCTCTGTGTTCTGCATTCTGATTGGCTGTTAATCTTGTCAATCAATGTCCTCTGTGTCTTCAGTACAGAATGTGATCAGTTTCCCACATTTACATAAAACCTTCATTGGGATCAGATCTTTGTTTTCATTCTATAATCCTGGACTTATTTTTTCTTGAAGGTTTGAACTTTGAGAGTTTAAACAAAAGCAGGAAATGTTCATGAGGAGTTTGACAGCCTTAACATCTGAATCCTACTTCACAGATTTGACCTATTGCTGCTTATTTTTTTCGAAAATTACCCTGCAATAAACAAGGAAACACAGTGTGTTTCACATTCCACTATTTTTAATTAAAATAACAAATTGTGTTTTACAGCATCCAAAAATGAGAGCACTTAATGCATATAAACCTGCAGATACTGCAAAGTTCAAATGATAAGCTTTGAAAAAAGAAAGAAATGGAAATATTAAAACAACCTAAGACTAGAAAAGGTTGAAATATTTCTAATGTTTGAGCTACGCACATGAGGACACCAGATGAAAAGTCACGTCTGGAGATCCAGAGACATCCTTTCCTGTCATTTCTTTATAGGTTTTCATCAGAGATCTTATAAGCTGTCAGCTTTTTGATCTGACTTTTGTAGCAAACTTCATACCTCTAACCACTCTGATGATTAAACTTGTGAGCTATTAGACTCCAATTAACTATATAACTATTTAACTCAGAAATTGATCAAAAACATTGCCACACCAACATAACTCTAGGTACAAGATGCCATTACGAATCTCAAAACTATAAATCTCCCAGCAGTGATGGTCTGGCAGGTGAATTCTACAAAAGGTTTTCTAAAGAACATAAAACATTTTTCCCTTCAAAATATCATCTGTGGACGATGCATTTTTGCTCTGAAATGCATATTACTAAAACAAAGCCGAAAGAGCCACGGTACCGTCACCGGAAGTAAACAAATCTTCGTGTCGGTGAAGCTTACGGTTTTCAAAGTAAAACTTGCAAGAGCTTTTTTCCGTTCAAAATCTGAGACTGAAGTTCCGCTCACTGACATAACTTCTGAAAAAAATGAATTAGCTTTAACATCGGAGCTTTAGCTCCAGTGTTTACACTCTTTTGGTTATGATAACTCTTCAACATTTGACATAATTAATGAAACTCCAGTTTATTCTGAAGAAACAGCCTCGCGCTGCTGAAAGGTGGATGAAATCAACGTGTATCAGCTGATTCTGCTGCGGGGGAAAAAAAAAACTTTTATGTAATGCACCAATATGTAATGCTTAGAACGTAAAATATTGAAGAACCTTTTGGGTCTGAAAACTGTAGAAAATGTTGTCAGGTTTTATTCCCAAACAGCAGAACGTAACCTGCTGAACGTAACAGCTGACCCAAAAAAAAGTTTAAAATGACAAAATTTATTTCTAATTAAATCTTGGTGGGTTTTTTTAATCACTTTTGTTCATTCTGATCTCTTGTTCTAAATAAAGGTATAAATGATGATGATTTAATACAAATAATTTCAAATTTCATCCATCCAGTAAATAGGCATACACGTAGCGATAAACATTATATTAAAAAATAAGAATCGTTGTTTGATTTGTGAATCGTTGAGCTTGATTCGTGAGTCGAATTGGATCGCCACCTAAGCAATGATCCACAGCCCTAGTATAGGAGGGGCTGCTGCAGAGAGAGCAGGTTTTTAGAGGATTACTCTTAAATGCATGAACATATCAAAATACCGCTTTGGGGTTCTTTATAAAGAGGAATGAACAGTATAATACATTGTATAATAGCTCAAAAGTTGTTTTTTATGGCATGGCCCCTTTAAAGGAAGTTCATATTCTTCATCTCCATATCCCCTCTCTCTGTTTGAGACCTCTGTGAGCAAAACCTGTTTGACTTCCACCCCTTAAACAAGGAAGAAAAATCTTAAGATCCCTTCTTAAAAAAACAGCCGTTCCTTATGTGACCCACTGCTGGAGAAGATTTGCCCCGGACATTCACTGGACAAAAGTTTGGACCTTGTCTTTAAAATATTTCATCCCCAACAAACCGTGGGATGTTTGCTTCAAACTTCTTCACAGAGGTTACCCAGTGAAGTTCTGCCTTCACATAAACAAAAGCTGCTCCTTCTGCAAACTGGACAATGGAATAACTTCTCATCTATTTTGGAAATGTTATTTTACCTCCACTCTGTGGAAGGAATTTTCCTTCTTTGTACAACATAACATTTTTTAAACATTACCATTTTGAATAAAGATGTTTTGTTTGGGTTTAACAGTATCAAGAGATCTCGCAAAAAACAACTTTATATAATGAATCTATAATAATACTGGCTAAAGCGAAAAAAAAATCCTATTTAATCTTTGGTTAACTAAAAGACAATATTGAATTTGTAAAATTATCTTCAGACCCTAAAGCTGTTAAGAATACTTTAGAGTCTGTTGGACTCTGAAGTTCCCATCAACAAGTCTCCGCTTCCTTTTGGGTTCTCTGGTCTGTATAAGGGCCCCCATAAGTCTAGAAAGACCTCGGGACACGAGATGATGAGTGCGAGGGTGAGATGGAAGAGCCAGCCAGTGACCCTCAGAACACATGATCGATGCTCTTTACCAGTGAGGTCAAATATCTCAGAGTTCTACTTCAACTCAACAGACGTCCAGCATGTCCGGATATGAAATTAAATGGGTGTTTCTTTCTTTGATGTGTCTCTGAAGGTTTGATGTCAGAGGCTGAACTCACCTGAGAAACTTATTGAGGTCCCCGTGCTTCATGTACTCAAACACCATGATGAGGGGGTCTCCATCCACACATACTCCGTAGAACTTCACTATGTGTTCATGCTGGAGGTTGGTCAGTAGCTCCGCCTCACGCTGGAAATCCTTCCTTGCTGCAATTGTGGGGTCCTTCAGAGTCTGAAAGGACATCGTGTTGGATTTGTGATTGAATCTCAGCATCCAACAAAGCTGGATTTCAGGTCGGCTCGGCTGGAAACTACACAGGTGGGGGCGTGTCTGTAGGGGCGTGTCTCTCCATTCTGAACTGCTCGCCTTCCAAAACGTTGGTGAGCAGGACCTTCACGGTGAACCGTGGAGTTTCTGCAATTTTTAGACAACCCCGGTGCTTGTTATTGTAGAAAATTCATATCTGTCCCCATCCCAAAATAGTAAAATGGTCGGTTTTCTCTTTGGAGTTCTAATAGCAGACCCCCCCCCAAGCAGGTGTGCTGCTGTTTAGCATTACAAACAGATTGACGTTCATTCTCTGTCTTATTTATTAAAACAAAAGATCTTCCGAAAACTACAAATAAATGCCATATTACAGTATCTCTTTAATTAAAAAAATCTCAATCACAGAAAATTAAAAAAAGTTTATTTCAGACAGAGTTTTATCACGCTGATCTCACAGCTGCACAGCAGGACGCCTGAGAACGTTAATAAATATTAATGCATTAATTATGTTCTATTAATCACACACGTTAACGCATTAACATTCACAGCCCAAAAAAGAGAAAAAAACTATTTCTACATCAAAACTCTTACCTTCACAGCCACCAGCATCTTGTCCTTAGTAGGACTGAGGTTGTAACATTCGGCGAGAAAGACCTTCCCAAAGGCTCCTTCTCCAAGCTCTCTCTTCAAAATGATGTCCCTCTGTTTGATATGCTGAACATCTGAAACACAGAGACATTTCATAAGAATATAAAAATGCATATAGTGGGCGAGATGTTTTTTTTCACTGCAATGAGCTTACGATAACTGACTCTGATGGCATGAACCTTCTTTATTAATTTGCTATAAAAAAGTCTCCAATCAGCAGAGAAGGTCACCAGATTTGTCTATCAAAATAGTTGCTGGAGGCATCTTTAGCGGACTGCTGATGATTGACGATGAACAGCATTATTATAAATATGAAAAAGAAAACATGAGAAGGAAACTGAATCTGACATGATCTAGTGAGATCATTTCAAAAACATTCAAATATCACAGAAAGCTTTCATAGAATATAGAATCAAGCCCTATTTTTAATAGATTTCAAGTATGTATCGTTTTTTTTGGTTTTTGTTTTGTTTTTTTAATAAATTGGAGTTCCATTCATAAAACCCACAGAAAAAGGATTCTAGAGAATTTGAAAACTATGAAGAAATCATCATTTACGTCTCAGTTTTTTGCAAAAAGATAAAGACAGAGGTCATGACCACATCGATTCAAAGTAAAGTGTTTAAAAATGATAAATCCACATTTTTTAAATTGTCCTTGAGCAAACAGATTAGAGCTGAGGGCGTCTTGAGTTGGGGATTTGTCCATCATCAGTCCTTCAATAGTCTGGTCAGGCTCCAGATCCTGCTGGAAGAGGAAATCTGCATCTCCATCCAGATCTCAGCAGAAAGAATCAGGAAGTCTTCCAGAACATTCTGCTAGACTGTTGCAGTGATTTTGGATTCATGACAGCAGAGTTCACCAACACCAGCGCTGGATTTTACGCCCCAAATCTTGACTGACTATAAAGATTTCCCTCTGGATCTCCAGCAGTTTGGGTTCTGGTCCTCACCAGTCTTCCTCTCAACCAGGGGTGTCCAAATTCAGGCCTCTTGCTGTTTTTCCAGAAACCATGCCTCATCTGCAACTGATTACCTGGATCAGGTGTCCATCCATCTTGTTCCACTCATCCGGGACCAGGTCGTAAGGGCAGCAGTCTAAGCAAAGAACTCCAGACTTCCCTCTCCCCGACCACTTCCTCCAGCTCCTCTGGGGGGACCCCGAGGTGTTCCCAGGCCAGCCCGGAGATGTAGTCTCTCCAGTGTGGCTTACCCGGGACATCCACCCAGTGAGACATACCCAGAACACCTCCCAGGGGAGGCGTCCATGAGGCATTCAGACCAGATGCCCGAGCAACTTCATCTGACTCCGCTCGTTATGGAGGAGTGTTTGGCCATAAAGGAGCTTTAATGGCAAGTTGGTTTTAAAACATACAGGACACCGGCCCTTCAGGCCCAGGTTTGGACACCCCTGGACTCTAAACTCTTGGACGTTGATTCCCAAATGAAAGGAACACTTTAATTGAACTTGAACCACTGGTCTACAGTCCAGTCCTTCTTCTCCTTAGCCCAGTAAAGATGTTTCCTTTTTTCCATTCTTTCTTTCTGCTCAGGCTGTGGAAGCTGAGGTCATTTGAGAGCAGGTCCAGCCTCTGCATGTACTTACAGGTGGTTGGTTTGCTGCAGTTGTGTCCGTGTTTGAAGTACTGCGGGTTTTCTATAACAGGGATCCTGCTCATTCCGATCGCCACAGCATCAGAACTGAGATCCACCATGCAGGGGCTGACGATCCCATGATTGACATGATGGAGGGGGCTGGCAGAGTCTTCACCACTCATTCCTGCTGCTGGACCTACAGACACACACAATATACCGTCACAGATTACACAGATCTCTTAGTTTACTGTGGCTATGATCAGGCAGCCGGTTGAAGGCATGATTCCTGCTCTTTGGCCGTTTTTATCCTCCAAACACAGTTTTTTTAATTTCCTTTGTTTAGTTCTCCTCTCTTTGATTTGTAAAAAGTCCATCTGCATTCACACTAAGTGAACCTCACCAGAGTTCATCTGCAGGTGACCAAAGACCGTCATCTCAAGAGAACCATAGTTCTCTTATTTGCTCCAAACAGGTTGAATTTCACAACATTTCAGTCCTGTACTGCACCCCGTCACCGACTGGAACAGAGACCTGATGAGACTGAACAGGACTCCATTTCATATGCAGCTTAAAGCAAACTGATGTACTGACCTCAGCCTGGACTAATCTAAGATAATGACTCATTCCATATCTACATTTTCTGAAACTGCCTCCCCTGAGCCAAACGAGAGGTCTTTTCGTCAACACGCTGAATGCATGGGCAGCTGCACACTGTGGAGCATCAGTCAGGATAAGATCTTAATGTGGTGCTGGAGCACATCGTCTCTGCTGCTGGAGAACGACAACAACCACAACACTGTTGTGAGTCTGTAACAGACCAACACAATCAATGTTGTACATTTACGCTTTTATGGAATAACTCAGATGTTTAACAGATGAACTCAGTTACCTTGACAAATATGAGATGCAACAACGAGGATGTTGAGGAACAAAGTCTCACCTTTCATGCTGAACTTTGATCGTCTTCGATACTTGATGAGGAGAAAGAAGACCGTCAGCATCACACAGGCGAACCCTGCCACTCCGACAGCCACAGACACCTGCAGGTCAGAAACACGCTCAGGACTGGAGAAGATGATAACCTCTCCTTTGAACGAGCTTTGATCTGACGCCATCATAAATATATTGACTAAAATGCAAACACGACTGAATTTAAATCAAAAGCGAATTAGAAGAAACCATTTCTTTCCACATCACTGAGTTTCTTCAAGGATTTAACCACCACAGAACCGTCTAAAGCAACCATCTCAGTGGCTCTGAACCAGTGGTTCAGGCAACCATGTAATTTGCTCCAATGACTGGTGTACTGCATTGATCAAAATACCAAATTAAACAATGCTAAAGCATTAAAAACAATGCTGGGAACTGCTGTTTGCACCTGAGCCACTCACCCTGAAAGGATCTTCTTTGGGTTCTTGGCTCTCAGAAACTGGACCACTTGAAGAACCAGGAGATGTAACTGGAAAACACAAGAGTTTATCATTAAACACCTGATAGGAAAGAGACCCCCATAAACATTCATTCACACCTTTTTGGTTCTAAAATGAGACCATGAAAGAAAAACAGCCTCATAACTCACCTTTTTTTAAAAAATTGATTGTTGATTAAGAGAGGAAAATGTGGTGAATTTAAAAAGAGAATTATGTTCTTTGGGAATCTGACATTTTTCACACCCGCTGCAAAATACAAAACTTACTTGTGTCAGAGTGTGGGGAGGAGGGGTAATGGAGGCAGGAAATCTCCTCAGAAATTAATCAATCAGAGGACAGGAGATCAAGACAACGCTGTTTCTTTCTGAACCGCTTCTCAGCAGTGGCGCACCAGGCTGGGGAAAGTCACGTCAAAGCACTACTTTGGCACTTCCCTTCTTTGTCTTTTAGTAGTAAATATAATCTTAAAAATATACATAGGAGAGTTCATCCCGTTTATAGACCAGCTATGGTTGAATTCATCAGAGGGGATTGATGTAAGATTTTTCAAAATATTCTTATAAGTTGTTGTTTTTTTCCCCGAAAACTCTAATTAAATCTTGTGTGCATTTTTTCTTCACATTAGATGCAAGTTATGTGTCAAGTAAGTTCCCACATTATATTTCACAAGTGCACATTTTTCTCACGTTTTCCTTTTTTCTACAACTTCACATTCACTTTTACATGTGTACATGTTTACATTTCTTTATTCGCGGTTTCACATATTCGCAGGTTTTTTCACGTGACTCTTACGGTTTGTCACAAAAACTTAAACAACTCAAGATGCTTGTTTGAAACTTTTGGTTCCAAAAGTGCTGCAGGAATTTCCCAGGAGGGAGGCAGTCTAAGAGCACACCAATCCGCTACACACACAGGAGCACACACACAGCGAGCCTGCATGGAGAAATGACATCAGCTGACTCAGAAGCTAACTGATAACCGCGGAGGATAATTATCATTGAGAACATGTGTTTATTATGGATGAAACCAGTAAATTCTGGATAAAGATGCCCACTAGCACTTATTTGATAAGGGAGGAAGCACACACTTTTTTAAGGCAAAGAGAGACAGTCCTCATGAAAAGTTTGAAGTCTGTTGTTCTGGGGGGAAAAAAAACTTCTTTATGAAGAGCAATACTCCAATGTTCTTTAATAAATGTTTCAAAAGCATGATCAGAAGTGTTTTTGATGAGAAATAATCGGTAACGGATGTTCTCCGGCCGCAGAGGGAGGGGGGTGATACAGAGACTGGGCTTCTCTGTATTCGCGGAGGTTTCTGGTCCCTAACCCCCGCAAATAAAGGAGAGAATACTGTATTTTTATCTCTACAGTCTGTTATATACAAAAATATGATCGCATTTGCCAATAGTGTTATTTTTTGTGAAAAATTGGTTATATTTTAAAAATGGACTGGATTTTCTTGCGTGTCTTGGCGTAACTTCCTACAAAAATTGACGCGGATCACTTGCGGCTCGCTGAAAAAATAGAACAGACGCCAAAACGACTGCTGCACTACACGAGCTGGCCACTGAAGACAGCGGCGCTTCTGTGTCTGGTGTGAACTACACCATAGGTTAATCAGGGCGCCAAATGGAAGTGGCCTCTGTTCCGCGGTGCTTCTGTGTGCGGTGTGAACCAGGCGTTAAGCTACAGTGTTCTTGCATATTTCATTTTCATCTATTTGTTTGATTTCTTTTTTATTTTATATTGACCAATTATTCATACAAATAACTTACTTTCTTTTCTTCTCTTAATCTACATAATAACATAACATAAAACATAACCTAAAGGGGAAAATGTGAGGTCCACCTGCAGCTGAGGGACCAGAGGGTTCATAGCAGACGTTCAGACGTCTGTTGCTGCATGATCACTGGGCCTTGCAGAGCGTCTGTTATCAGACTAGCTTCAATCTGTGAGCAGCTTCTGTGAGTTTAGTCTTTACCAATGAAAATTATTTTTACAGAAGAACCAATGAAGGCAGCTTTTGATCTGATTTTTACCATTCTGTTTTACTTGATGGTAATGTGTGTGGTGGTGTTTGAGTTCGGTTAAACTAATACAGTAAAACCACTTGATGCTTACAAAAAATATAGAAAAAGATGAGGGTGACTTATCGGAGAGAAATCATATTCCTGATTGTGATTTTTATCCACATTCTTCAAAACATGAATGTTCAATCTGCTTTGTTTGTAATGATCAGAGAATTTCTTCACCACAAATTCCCAGATGAGCGACTCCTCTGAAGTAGGTTACAGCAGACAGGTTAGCGTTCAGTGCACTGTGACTAACCTCCATCATTTATTTAGGTTTATTTCTTCCTACAGGACGCAGACGGCGTGGGGGAAGAGCAACTTTCCCCTTTTGCCATCTTTCATGCACTATTAATGTTTTTTTTTGTTGATTTCTCATATGAAAGCACGTCAGCTACAGTATCCATGTGAAAAAGCCCTTACAGAAAGGAGGATCCGTGGGGGGATCTGTGGGAAGAACAGAAGAGAAAAAAACAGTAAAAATGACGACCACAAACATCAAACATGCTGAGTTTATATTTTACAACTTTATTCAGAAGATTGGAAATTCACTGTTTATTAAAAACTATATTTAGCGAAATTCTGGGAAAAAATAAAATATTAGTTTGTAACTTTTAAGCTATACTGACCCAGAATTTATTTAATTTTTTTTGTCTTTTTTGGAAGAATTTTCATGAAAACGTCACAACCACAAAATACTAACCACAGCTTTTGAAGATATTTGCACATCTTTACAAATTCTTTCAGACAACAAGCTCTGGCCTTGCATCCTCAACTCAAACAGGAAGTCAAGAAAATCAAGAAAATATCTCTTAAAACTGGGCATTTTCCAGAACATATCTGATTAATGTTTGCTAAAATATGCAAAACGTTTTAATTAGATTTATTTCTGCTTCAAGGTTTTCTCAAAGGAAATCAAACTGCTTTCATGTTGGATCTATAAAGGAGCAGAGAACAAGCGCAGAGGCGGACATTCAAACTTAACCTCAGGCTTACCTTCCATGAAGAAGCCGTACACGGACCTGTTGGCCACGCCCAGCTGGTTGGTTGCCATCAAAGTGTAGATGCCATTATTGTGGTGAGTTGGGTTTTTGAAAGTGAGGCATCCCTCTATGTTATCCCGGTAAATGTCCATGTCGGTGCGCACATACTCTGTGTGGTAAATTTCCTGAAGGGAGAATGTCAGAAGAAACAAAGAAATGAACAAACAGTCTCTTCATTACGTTTTTCATGTTTTTCCATCACACTTTTGAAATGTTAGACTAAGTCACGACTAAATCAGCAGATTCCGTCCAACAAACACAAGAATAACAAATATTATTTAGAGTTTAAAAAGACTTGCATCAGTTTAGCGTTGAACTAGCATCGAGGACCAGAGGGACTTGAATCTAATATGAGATAGTTTTGAGGAACAGAACCCTCAAACGGGCAGCTGTGGGAGAAGGTTTTTTCAGGTTGGGTCTACTTTGGTCTTTGGTTCTGAGAGCCCCATGAGTGAAACAAAATGTCTGTTTCAGCAGAGTCTACAGAACAATGTACATGCCTCAAAGAAAACCCCAGTTTCATTTACCACTAATTATTAACCGATCTTCCTCAGCTGCCCTGTGGTGGGGCGGGGTCACTCAAATAATTCAATAAAGTAATTTAAAGGCCCATTTTGAAATATCGGAGGAAAAAGCATTAATACACAAGTAGGGATGTAACGATTAAGTCAAGCCACAATTCAATTTGATTCACACTTTTAAAGTCACAATTTCAATTTTTTCCATTTTGTTTTCTCAACACAATGAAATAAATATATTATAAGATCAAGTATGTTTTCTTTTTGTCGTTTACACCAAAATCTATTTTTTCCCTACTTACAGAAATGATTCAATACAAATAAACAAATATACATAAAACTGAAATGATCACAAATCCTTTCATACTCGGTTCATGTTGCACACCCACAACCCCCCTTAGCCGCTGTGCGCACTCGTCTGGGCTCACGGCGTAAATGACCCTTCATGTGCAGCAGAGAGCTAAAGAGAGTTCATAAAAAAGAGCACGGCTCCCGGGAAGAAGTCAGAAGGAATATGTCTGTGTGGTCATCACCCATCACTGTTGTCACGGGAGATTGGGCAAAGTTGCATAAAAATGTAAAGTTGCAGGGGGAGGAACAAATCTCGGCTTTGCTTGAATATGTCCTTATGGTTGCAATCGCAACATCGCCAAAGGAGCTGCGAGAATTTACCAGGACTGGGGGGTAGATGAAGAGCACGCAGCCAGTCCCTGTCACGCGCACACACACATACCAAGCCTGCATGGAAAAATGTCATCTCCTCTGCATTTTTCTAAATTTAGGCACAGGCAGAGACAAACCGATTTTTTTATTTTCTGCAGCAATGAACATGTTGACGAGTTTGAATTGGTTTTTAGTCGATTCATGAAGAATAGTTACATCCTTACTTATACAATGGTTTATCAAAATGAAAATGTCACCTGGTTATTGTGGAACCATTTTAGAGTTGGGTGGGGGAAACCTCGCACAGTGAACTCGATGCAAGTGTCATGGAGACGCTCCGGCTTCATCAGGTTCACAATAGAAGGTGGAACTGAGGAGAAGACAGGTTTGGTTCATCACAAACAAGTCTACAAGATTTAAAAGGTTTAAAGAACCATACTCGAGTTTCCTCTGGTAGCTTAAGCTTATTGATGATGGACAGATGCTCGTTAAAGGTAAACACAGGAAAGATGGGGTTAATATTTACTTGATAATATGTAGCATTTGCCTGTTTTCTCCTGTTCCTTTTTCCAGTGTTTACTTTAGGTCTGTCATAGTAAACAACATCACAGCAAAGTCTATGTTCCTAAACTATTCCCTGTTTAAAAGACAAGTGACTCATTCATATCATTCAGAATAAATATGTTCTAATTTTAATGACAACAATCAAATTGATTTAGACAGAAAACAAATATTTTTTCAATGCTGGCTTTTGAGTGTCCAAAATATTTGAACAGAAGTCAGAAATATTACAAGGAGATTCAGATTATTATTTTTTTTTCTACAATTGCTTTAAAGTCTAACAACATCTTTAAAGCCATTACTTCTCCTTTGTTTTAATATTTTCCAGGCATCTTGGTCCACTTCTGTTTTCAGTTCTCTCTAAAGAACTCTTTATAAACATATCCTTCACTGAAGCGCCTCCGCCTGGTAGGATCAGGCATTATGGAAGATCTGATCAGATGACACATTCTCACTCCAAACTCGTCCTATAGTAAATGGACGAAAGGTTCTGACCCTCTCCATGTCACTCTTGGACGTTTTGGGTGTCCCAAACTCATCTTTTTTAACGTGTTGGTCATTCCCATTAAATCACAAGTTCCCAGCCCTTTAGATGCTGTACTGGATATAGTACTGGACACAGTACCGGTCCCGATACTAAGGTTGGGGACCCCTGTTTAGCGTCTGTGGCCCGGTACCAAGCGGCCCTTGGACCAGTATTGGTTAACGGCCCAGAGGTTGGAGACCCCTGATTTAATAGGAAAAAACCGACGACTTGTAATCACTCAAAAAGTCACACATAGGGTGCCCTAACCATGCGTCCATATAGGACGAGGTGGGAGAGAGAATTCATTGGATCAGAATTCCAAACCATGTCAGCTGACTAGTCCTGACAACCATGAAGACTTTGGTCTTCAGGGTAGTGAAGACTTCTCCACAGAAAAGCAGGTGTCATGATCTGTCTTATTACACTCATTTTGTGGAGCTGGTGCCTGATTTACAACTAGTTGTGAACAAGTACAGATAAACATGGATTTGGTGAATGTGGGTCTCGTGTTGAACAGCTTACATAAAACAGTTAGCTGAATTGTAGCGTTGCTCATGCCCACTTCATTGGTGGCGGTGCAGTTCAGCATGAAGTTGTTGTCGTCTCTGCTCATGTTGACCAGTTTGATGATGATGGACTGGATGCCATTTTTGTAGACTTTGTCCTGGAAGCACAAGTGGATCTTTCAGTCGTTGACTCGTCTTCACAATGAAGGTTCGTATTTTCGACAATTAGTTTTGGCAAACACATTTCAAAATATCTGCAGACATCAGCATATTGTGTATTCCTACAATTCCATAAATGTAAACATAATATATTTTCAGACAACAGTTTATGATTCGATTGTATGATCTGCAAGATTTACCACCAACATTTTACTATTTCTTTTTCATCACTTAAAAGTAGCATAAGTGAATCTTCACAAAATGATGAACAAAAACAAGGTCCATGAAGTCCATAAGGTGGCTCAGTGGCCTTATGGTAGAGTGTTCGTCCTGAGACTGGAAGGTCGTGAGTTCAACTCCCGGCTGAGTCATACCAAAGACTAAAAATAAGACCCTGCTTGACACTCAGCATTAAGGGGTTGGATTGGGGGGTTAAACCACCAAATGGTTTCCGAGCACGGCTGTGTCTGCAGCTCACCACTCCCCCAGGGGATGGGTCAAATTTCACACATCTAGGTGTGACAAATATGGGGACTTTAACTTTAAACCATGGGGTAAGGGTGAGATTAACTCTGATCTGAATCCTGGTTGGTATGTCTGTTTGGTTGGTCTGGCTGCTGTGGTCACTTTGTTCCATGCTCTGACATCTTTCAGAAAACGGAAATAGTGCACAAGGGTAGAACTGAAGACATTTTTGTTCAGATCTGAATTATAATGGACACTAGAGGTGAGCAATACTGGGAATTTGGGCATTGATCAGATACTAAGTAATAACAGGGCTAGTATCGCCTCATCAATACAGATACATTTTTTTTCTTGAAATGTTTGTTTGAAAAACTATTTTGGAAACATACAATTTTTAGTTATTTTAGTTTCTAAGAAAACACAGAATTGAGACTTTTGGCAAATAGGAATGTTATTTAACTAATTACAAAAACTTGAACTGAACCTACATCAAATGTAGAACATATATGATAAAAATTGCATAATACAATGATAATATGAATAAGAATAAAACAGAAACTGTAAGAAAATTTAGAAAAAAGCAAAAATGTAACAGCACCACAAATCATATATTTTTATAAACAAAAGCAGTAATAAAATATCAAAGTCACTAGTGAAAAATGTAAACAAAAGCAACAAAAAAAACAGCTATTGGTGCAAATATGTGGCTCTTTAATGACTCCACTCTCCGATGAAGCAGGGATGGTGGTCGGTGTGAGCAGCAGCTAGAGAGGAGATGGGGCGCTGTTTACACAGAGAGACAACGTTCCCAGATTGGGCAGATTCCCGCACAAATTGGGTGGGTATTTCCTGAAATTGGGCTGTTTTATGCCCAGCCTGGCAACACTGCAGACAAATAGACGCTCCGCTCGCATGAACACCATAAGTATATTTAAGATCTTGACTGTACGTATTGAAGAAAAACTGCGACAAAAGTATCAATCTCATCATGCTAATATCGATGCTATCTATACACTGATCAACATACCCACCCTTAACCCTAGAGAACTATCACCGGGTGATTTTCACACAAGCAAAAGTATTTACATGATTTCCAATATATTGCTTTTTTCTGAATGTTATGGTTCCCTGGATAAGGTCATACCAGTCTTAGGAATGGGTGGACCAAAGACCAAGTCTCCAGTATTATTATCTTTATAAGGATTTTTTTGTTCTCAAATTCCTCATTTTTTCCCCCATTTTTAACCATGTTTTTAGGATTTTCCTATGCTTATATTTCATATTTTTGTTACATAAACCAAAATAAAAGGAAGCTACTCTAATTTACCACGCATTGTCACATTTTGCTTTATTTTTTATGACAAATACTATTTGTTGGGTATATTATATCAGGTAGAAATTACCTGGAAAAAGTGATTGTTTAACTTTTTATAGCAAAAGTGCTATGGGTTAATGGACAAAAAAAAACAAGTCAAATTAGAAAAACAATCCTGCTTTAGTGTGGATTGATAAGGATAACCTGAGGTGCGTCTTCATCCAATGAATCAATTAAATAAAGCATATATACCGCACCTCTCAGTAAATAAAACTTGATAGCTTTTTCTACTACAGATTGTGACTGTTGCTAGCAGATGCCTAAATTATTCATGAAGGAATTTCCAGCAGTGTGCCAGTATCAGGTGTGGGGCTCATCTGGCTCTGAATAGAGCTGAGTTTGTTGTACCTCCTGCGTATTGATGGAGTGCAAACCGTTGACAGGCCAGTCCATTTTCGGCAGCGGGGACCCAGAGCCATTACAGATGGCAGTCACATCATCTCCTTCAGCCACTGTTATGTTGCTGCTGCTGACTCTGGCCACTGGCAGCTCTGAAACGGAGAAAAAGCCTTTGATGCTTCAGAGATGCTCGACACATTGAGGACGGCCTCAGTTCACACAGCAGAGGAGATTCTTGAGGAGCTTTGAGGAACTGGAACAGATTACTTGTTTCCTGAAGTTAACTTTTTCACACACGGAGCATCACTATCATCTAACAGCAGAAATGTGTCTTCTTTAAATGTATTTATGTATTGTTAATACTGATATTACATAGCAATTGTGAATACATAATTGTTAGCAGTCACACAATTATACAGACCTGAAAGCAGAATATGATCAAAACACATAACAACAAAAAATAAATAAATAAATGGGCAAAAGTTTAGATTTTTGTCTAAAAAATAAGAAAAATGTACTGTACATTCATTTACAGTACTTAAATGACAACATTGGTTGAATATTTGACTTTTTTCAGTAGAATAGTTCTGATTTAAAAGAAAAAGATCTCTCAGTACACAAAACACTTCTGCTTTTATTTTGGTAGGGTTTCATTGTGAATTTTATTCCATCAGTGGGATTTACAGTCAAAGTTTATTTCATGTTTGTTATATCCACATTAAAACATTAGATGAACACTGTTATCCTAAAATATCTCATCTGTAATTATGGGTTTGATAAACTTTTGAGTATTTGAAAAATCTGTCTGTCTTTATGTTTTAAAAATATATTTTTTTAATTTTTAAAATGTTACACTGAACCTAAAAAAGCACAGACTTGGTAAACTTACCGCAGTCGCTGACATTCATGTCCTGAAGCAATATTCTTGTGTCATTAAAGGTACAGTACAACTGTTGGCCGCTAAGCTCCGCCTGTCCTCTCTGTTGCCATAGCTGCAGCCAGCGGATGCCACAGCCGCAGGAAAACATCACCTCCTCCAAATGTCTAAGAATTAAAAACAACGTTTCATGAACTCCTGCTGGAGGACAGAAGTGGAACTTTAAATGATGAGTGACAGATTCTGGTCTGACACCAGGATTACTCCTGTGAATCAACAAGTCACAGATCAAACCATGATTCTTACTAATTCAAATATAATGTTTAAATGGTTGTAATGCATATTATTTTTTACTCAATGTTTACAAATTAAAATATTGTGTATTCAATCACCTTCATTTAGAGGAAGAGATCAAAATCAACAAAACGTAACAGAGCAAAACAAGGAAATGTTCAGATCATTAACATTGTAAGCATTGTTCTGCTTCTCCTGGAAGGTGTTAAAGTTTGGCCACTAGGTGGCACTATAGTAGGACAATTTATTCCAGAAGAAGAAAGTATGAGCAAAAAACTGTTTTAGACTACAAATAGGTGCTTTAATATATTTCCTTAAAGGAGTTTGGAAAATTCATGCCTGTGAGTTTATAAAGGTGTTCATTTAGTCAGCAATGTGTGTTTAGGTCGACGGAGCGTTAGCATTAGCCGTCCTATGGGAAATTCCATTAAACGTTAGCATCAAGCTAGTGGACTTTAGCTCTATGTACTAAATCCATTTATATTTTTTATAAATCGATTACTGATTTGTTTCACTCAGTCCTACAGTCCACCCACGGGAAAGGATACAGCCCCCACAAAGGTGGCTGGCCCATCCAAAATGGATTAAGATGGGAGTCTGGGCCAGACCTGACCACAATCTTCTTGGTGTGTGTGTATACTAAAGGGGTCAGTTAAAATTGGTGGAATAGGGCAACATGAGTAAGATGTGCATCATGGTATTGTGTGTATGAGGAAATAAGAAAGAATGCATTCAGACAGTAACTTCTGCTAATCATTACTGTTTCTCTTATTTTAGCTTATTGATTAGTGGAGATTCAAACACAAACAAAAAGAAAACAATCACAGGTGGACTCACAGCTCTGTAAGCTGAAGATATGCAAAGCTTTGCCATGACAGCGTCTTCAGTCGGGGGTTCCTGGAGAAGTCTCTGAGGGACACAGCAAAAAAGCCACAAGTTAAACCTGTTTTCAGAATTCTTCTTTAGGGATTTCTATTTTACTTTACTAATTTGTATATCATTTATCTGTGCAGTTTCTTTTAGCTAATTTATATTTAGGTTTGCTTCCAACTCATATTGAAAAAAGAGTAAAGACTTAAGATGAGAAAATCACTCTCGTCTTGAAGAGAAGAAATAGAAGAGACATTTCTGTGATTCGTTTCTGTGCTCTTCTGCTGTGAAAGTCACTTCTGTAGACCACAATTACCAACTCCCCGGAAGGCACAGTAGCTAGCTGTCCTTAGTGGGGCAGATTAACTACATTTTTCATAGGTGCTTGTATCATCAAAATTGGTACCAATCAAAGCAAATGTTAGAGGAAAAGCACGTTATCCAGCAAAAATCCAAGATGGCTGCCATTTTTCAAGATGGCCGACTTGTCAACCCTGGTAAATGCTCTTATTGACATAAAACTTTAACCTACACAATTTGAATAATTATTTCGACATTACAATGAATGTATTCTTATGTAGCACATACAGTAGTGTCTCATCAATTTCAAGATATTCACCAGTTTTCAAAATGGCAGCGTCTACCTTGCTGAAAATTGGTCATGAATCTGGATCACTCCACCCTGTCAACTCCTCTCAGCAGAGCTAATCAGTCAATTGACTCCACCTGAGCACCTCCCTTCTTAAGGAGCTGCAGACCTTCAGCTGGCGTTGGATCATCTTTCACCTCTGCCTTGTTGTTGAGTCAGTGAGTTCCAGTGCGTATTTGTTTTGGAGTGCCTGTTACTCTGCCAAGCTGCTTCCCTCCTGCACTGACCTGTCACCTTTTTCTGTTAGACTGGATCCTCTGCAGTTTACCCATGATTTCCAAGGGGAAAGGAGAGACTGAGACAGATCCAATCAAGTTCTGCTCTACAGTCAGTCCTCCAGTGTCCTCCTCCACAATCAACACCCACCCTGAGAAAAGACTGCTACTCCACCTGTGGGCCCAAGACTCCACCTGTGGGCCCAAGACTATTCCCTGATGCTTCTATCCTTCCTGAGCTAAACATTTTTTTTCTGAAGCTTGTTGTTACAGGGGTTTCCATATCAATATTTGACAGTATTTCCATAAATGTGTTGATGAAATGACAAAAGAACAGCCAAGTCTGGGAAGTTCTTTGGTCAACACCCATTGCTCAGCCATGCCAGCAGTTAACAAAGTGCTGCGGGTGAATGTCAGGGACCATGTAAATGCTACAGCAACACCTGGAGATGCACACCACTCTGCAGCTGCAATTACATGGAGTAAAAGAAGCACTTAGCATGCACAAGAAAGCTAGATTCTATACTGGATCACATGTGGTGTGACCTTGTACATATGACATGTCAACTGGCAACTTTGCCAAGACGTTGTTTTCTTGCATCAAATTTTCATCATACTACAATAGCATTATTTTAAATTATGTTTTCAATCCCTTATATCCAAAACCATATATTTTGATAAGTAGATCATCAGCACTACTGTACGAACATTCAGACCAAATACTGTGGAGATGGATATGCAAGAGCTGGCGATCTTGAAAATTGGCTGTCATTTTATTTTTGAAGTTGGAAAACATTTTTTTTTTTTTTTTTTAAAGTAGGTTCTGTTGCAGATATGTGCCAAAATTGGTGCTTGTATCACCAGGTAAAAGATTGTTTCAGCAATTCCTGGAAGTCACGCAAAATCCCACTGCAATCCTCTTCTGATCTGTTGTAAAAGTGTTGCCAGTGGTCTTTTAATGATTATGCATTTTTAGCCAAAAAAAAACAACAACAAAAACTGGTGCCTGCCCCCATTTCCTGAACCATTTTATTTTCACTCTCTCCTGCTAGCTTACAGCTTATCACAACCCCAAGCTAACATTAGCCGAGCAACAAAAATGGTGAGAAATACTGGAGCCATTCAGCCGTCCAGTTTTGATGCAGATGCAGTTAAAATGAGGAAAACAAATACGTTCATGGATCTGTTTGCGAGTGGATGCAACAGGATAGACTAAAGCAGGAAGCTTGCAGCCAACTGAGCGTAATACTGCTAAAAGCTCATTTAAGGGCGTTTTTCATCTGCTCCTGATTCACAACAGTTTGAATGAAAGAAATTCTGATAAAAGCAGTTTTCTTCTTCATTTAATTTATATATGTCCTCCATGAGAAAAATGCTACAAGAACATTTTAAAAATGCAATTTTCATCAGAGTATGTCCTTAAGTTCCTCACAGAGATCCACTTAAGAAAAAGTTTCTGGATTTGTCACATTTTAATAATTGTTGCAAAGTGTTGCAATTTAGCAAGTGTGAGTTACAGAGTTCTGATCACACTAAATAAAGTCAGTAACTCATGAGAAAAACCCTCTACTTTTAAACTCTTATATCAAAAAGTAAGGGTTATTCTGCCTGATCATAGAATCCAATTTTCATCTGGTGCTCATGCAGAAGATCCCCTCTGAGGTCCTCCCTTTACTACCTTCTGAGACAACCTCATTGAAATAGGATATAATCAAGATTTGGGGGTGGGGCATTTCTAGACACTAATCGAGACCGTTAACCAGGCGGTCTTTGGCCTCCTATTTCATGAGGACTACCTGTGTGCCCCATCCACCTTTGCACATTTCTGCCCTCGCAGAGAGCCCGTCGGTGAGGCCAGTTGAGACTGACTAACAAACTTAATTTTCTGTGATTTTGGAGGTCCTATTTCTGCGTACGTTTCAGGTGTACTCACATGTACTCCAGGTAAGGATTGCTGGAGAAAACCCGAGCCTGGATGAATTTCAATCCGCTCCGTGTAATTGTCCTTAAACACACACAAACGCATGTTCACACAGAGAGAAGGCACTTGCAGATGAACTCTGGTGCGATTCACTGTTGTGCAAATGCAGATGGACTTTCTAGGGACCAAAGGTAAGAGGAAAAACAGCCACAGTGAGAGTCTGAAGAAACAGGAACATGAAGAGGTTTGGAAACGTCTGCTGGGTAACAGCTGGGTGCACTGAGGAGCTGCATCTTCATAGATGACTGTGGGACTCGTTTCTTTTCTTCTTCATGCTTCCTTTCTGTCCTGTCTGAGTTCATTTCAGACAACAGTGCACCCAAGTGGAGCAGTTGGAACAGCAAGATCTTTTTTAGAAAGTTTGGTTGCTGCAAACTTTGTTGAGTTGATTAAAAAGATCAAATGATTTTTTGATCCTGATTACGGTGGCACGAGTTTATATTTAGAGTAAACTGGTGTATTTCAAATGTGATTTTACAAATATGTTTTTCCATCCATCAAAGAAACAAATATAAAAACTGCCGTCACTTTAGAGGTCTGTGTTGTTGAGACATGAACTTGTTTTCACAGAGACAGCAGGTACTCACAGTCGCTGTAAGCCTGGATAAAGCTCCATATCTACATCTCTCAGCATCTCCAGACCAGTCCAGTTCTCTATGTGTCTGCAGGGAAACACACATGCAACAATAAAACCAGTACATTTAATATCAGCATCAAAGACAATCAGACAAACATTCAGTCATTACTTTTTTATTTAAAAATTAGAAAAAAATATCTGTACTTCTATCTGTTTTATTTATTGTGTTCATCCAAAAGTAAAGATAAAATGCCTGAAAAGCTGAAGGTAACATTTTATCCTCGAATTAAAACCAAGAAGAATCAGCTGCACTTTTGTGAGCACAGAAATGTTAAAGATCATTTGAAAGATTAAAATCTTCATATTTCAGCCAATAACACTGAGGATTTACAATGATACCTCAGTCATACAGAAAGCCTGGCTGATTTTCCTTCAGAGGAGTCTACTGGTTAAAAAAAACTGATTGCATGTTGCTCCATAACTTACCTTAACGTACAAGCAAATGACATAATTCTCAATCCCAGAATCAGAATCGAAGCTGAAACAAAGTGTGACTCTAAGTCTAACATTTGTCCTTTTGAAAACTCACAATGAAAAAAGAAAAGTTTGTTTGTGAAGACAAAGAGGAGGAAAACAGCAGCTGTGGGAAGGATAACAGATGAGGATTATGGGTATTTTTAATTACAAAAATGTGTTTTAGTCAAAACATGACATTAAGTCAACACAGATCAGGCTTTTGTGACAATGGCTGCAGATTCCATTGATTTTTGTGGCAACATTGGTGCATTAATGATGAAAATATTGACTTCTTTAGCATTTTTATATTAGGCAGCATGCTGGTATTGACGCCTGAACAATATTGATCTGCAGCTTTTTGTCATAATGCATTTATGAGAAGATCTGTTTCAAGCAAACATATGAAAAGGAGGACACGTGTTATGCAGTGTTCATGAATGTCGGTCAGAATCCGTCTGTCTCCTCCAAAGCTTCATCCATTTTCCATCACTGCGTTTCCTCGCTGCAGGTCAGTTTGAATGAAGGCTGGAAATTCACTCTTCATCTGTGACTTTCATGCAATCATGCTTTTCTTTTGTCTTTTTTTTTGTTTGCTTGTTCACAACATTAGTTTTTTCTGAAAAATCTGATTACTTAGGAACTTTAGGGAAGTGACATAAAAAGATATTTAAAAAGCCAAAGAAAAAAAAATCAAACAACTTTCCTGCTCTGTTTAACCCTAGAGCACTATTGCCAGGTGATTCTCACAAAAGTATTTACATTATTTTAAATTTGTTGAATTTTCTGAGTATCATGGGTCCCTGGGTAAAGTCTCACATGTCCCAGGAATGAGTGGACCAAAGGCAGAGTGTACAGTATCATTATTTTTTTTTTTCTTAGGAATTATTTCTTCTTAAATTCTTACTTTTTCAGTCATTTTCAAGCATATTCTTAGGATCTTCCTATACTTTTTCCCCACTCTGTTGCATAAAACACAGTTGAAAATAAAAGAAAACTACTCTAATTTATAACATGTTGTCATGTCTTGATTAACTTTTTATGAGAAATACTTTTTATGGGGTATTTTATGCCGGGTAAAAATTACCCGACAAAAGTGATGGAGTAACTTTTTATACCGAAAGTGTTCTAGGGTCAAAGCTAACAAAAACTGGCTTCATGGTGTGGTTACAAATGTGCATGTGAGACTGGACCCCGCTAATGGCTCAGATATTTTACCAAAATATTATTTTTAAACAAGTCAATCCAACAAAATAGGCTACAGATGATGAAGTTGCCAAGGACGGGCGTGCAGATTTTGTTTGTGTTGGTCACGGAGGTGATGCTTCTAGCACATTCTCACTCCCAACTCGTCATATATGGACGTTTGGTTCAGGCCCTCCGAGTGGTGGGGGAAAAGATCTATTTTTAGATGCATCAATTATGATCCAGGAGCAATTTTGAATCATTTTATACATTTTTAATAATCAAAAAAATGAATATGACTTAAAGTAAAAGTAACAAGGGGAAGTAAACACAAAGCTTTTCAGTCTGACATTTTTGAAGAGCACACAAACATGGTTGACCTTCCAGATCTCGTCATCCGACCGGCCCCGGCGTCACTTAAAGGGGCCATACCATGATTTTCTTTAGTCTTTCAGTGTAAAGTCTATCCATATAAATCATCATATATTACCTTTGGAACACTAAAAAACAAATTGTTAATGAATTATTTTTGTGGACTCTTTTCATACCAGGAAGTAAAACGACTCGATGTCTGAGGCTCCGCCTTTCACTCCCAGAGGATGCCGCCCATTTCATGACGTCAACCTAAAGCCATCCTCGTCAGTGCATCATCCACGAAAAAAAACCTACATTTTTGGGGTTCACGAAGCTTGCTGATCACCGCTAACTTGAGCTGTTAGCTTCGCGAATGAAGTGTTTGAGTTAGCCTGGGGGCGGAGCAGACTCTTCCTGGAGGGGGCGGTTCTCAACCTGTGATGTCAGCATGTGAGGACCTGATCATTTTTGTGGGTATGGGAGGGGCTACTGTTGAGAGCACAGGTTTTCAGAGGATTACTCAGAAATGAGTGAACGGATCTAAATTCCGCTTTGGAGTTTTTTTATAGAGAGGATTGAACATTATAATACACTTGAAAGTTCCAAAAGTTGTTTTATGGTATGACCCCTTTAAAGTGGCTGGAGGCATTTTCGCTTTCATAGCACTGAGGGTCAATTGGATAAAAGTCACACGGTGTAAGTTATGTCACACCGAAATTAAATATATAGGGAACAAAAAAGATTTGGGAAATCACAATGTGCATCTAGCTAGAAAATATTTGTTTAGTTTGATGTGAGTTAAAGAGCGTTTCATCAAAGCTGGTCACATAATAAAACGTAACTTTATCTTACTTTTCAAAAGGGAAAATGTTACCCATTTGATGCTGTGAAAGATCTTTGATCATCAAACAAAATATTTTTCATGCCAAAATTTTTATATTCTCAGTTTACTGAAGCCCAATGAGGCAAATTTTCTTTGTGATTTTGGGCTATATAAATAAAATTGAATTGAATTGAGCTTGACTTTACTTAAAAATGTTCTTTAGTGGAGAAAAGTAAGTCATGTTGGTCTAGTTTAGGGGTCTGCAATCTTGAGACACTTGAGACTTTTTAACTTCTCCATAGTGGATCTCTGGCTAAAGAAAAATAAAATATTAGTAATTTTTTTAAATTTAGTTTAATTAAGTTTATAAATGTATGGGTGCGGTGCACCCTGAAGATAAACGTGAAGGTTTTTACATCTCTGCCGGCTTGATTAGGTCTTGTTTGTTCTATGCTTCCTCCAGAATGCACAGATTTCAAATACTAAGTAAAACTTTGGTAAAAAGTCTGATCCTTTATTAGTTTAAAGCATATATTATCTAATGCTGTCCAGAGCTTCACTGGGAAGATCCAGTCTAGCACAAGGCGTCTTTTATTTTGAAAGGAAATCAAACATGCTTCTGTCTAATGTAAAAAATAATTTGTATTCATGCCACAAAAGAGCATAATTCAGATTTATTATTTAAAAGATATGTTGTAATGAATGCAAAGCAGTATCAAAATAAGACTTTACGGGTCATTCTAAGTAGAAAACAAACCAAATGGCTCTTTTACTGTTTTGTAGTAAAGAGAAACATTTCTAAAAAAAATGCAGATCTTTTATGCATTGATAACTGTTTCATAATCAAACTGTTTTATAATTGAATCATTACCTCCTAAATTGTAATCAAATCGAGTCGTGAAGTGCCTCAATCTTTTGACAGGCTTCTTCTGTTCAATGAGGGGTCCCCAACCTCCATGATACAAACCGGTCCTGGAATGTTTGGTACCGGGCCACAGACAGGGAAAAAAATTAAGTCACTAATCCGGGGTCACCAACCCTTAGGGCACGAACTTGTACCAGCACTCTAACACCTCGTTTCCACTGGGCGGTCCAGACCGGACCGGACTGGTATTTTGAGCTTTTTCATTGCAAAATGGGCCCGTTCAGCAGGACCGACTGGTACCATTTCTGGTCCCGCATTGGTCCTAGCTCCATAGTAAAATGGTGTGGAGCCGTGAGGGCGAAGCTTCTGTCGTCACACAATGTAACCCATTGATTGGTGGAAAGGTTTTACCACAACAGGAAGCGTCCAACCAGCACGTTTCCCGACTCAAGATCCAAACTGAAAGTCTTGTCCTCTTTCGGCTGGATTCTTCTTCACCCAACGCAATCTTCTTGCAAAGAAGAATAAATTATCTATAAAAATAATCTTTTTAATCTTCCGTCTGTTTCTGAGTCAGCTGATGCTATAGTCACTTTCGCTGTAGTCACCCTGTTTCATCTCACAGCTTCGTCATCGCTCTACACCCCCCATGCTTTTTGATGGTCCAACGTTCAATGGAAACTCTCCCTTGAAATCCCCGGACCCTCCTAAACCGGTCAAGAGAGGACTGGTCTGGTCCGCACCGCTCAGTGGAAACAAGCCTAACCCTAACCCGGTACCAGTGTCGCCTTGTTATCACATCTAGTCTTCTGGAAGAGACCAAACTGAGGGTGACAGAGGGGTGGCCTGGAGCTGGAAAATAAACAACAGCAGCATCTGGACCAAGTCTGAGGTTTTAAAACACATTTAGAAGAGGACACTAAGCCCCCTCCCTCCATGAAATTAAACTGAAATGAAGAACCTCTTTGAGCTCACTCAGTGCCTGCATCCTGGAAAGCATATCAGACATCTGAAGACCTCAGATGGCGACTGGCGCCCTGCTGGTGTCCAGGCGTCCTCATTGAGCGCAGACACAAACTGAATCCACTAAATAAAGCTGGACCCGGCCCAGAGCTGCCAACAGTTTACCTCCTGCTCTCGTTCTTTTGTCATTGTGAAACTACAGAGGCGTTTTCACCCTGCTGTGCATCGTAACCACGTCTTTCACTTGATTGTGCCCATAATGGGCATCTGGACATCTTCTGATGCTGGTATTTACATAAAAAAACACTTTGATTCACCAAAGTTTGAACTATTACGTCTTTTTAAATATGTCAAACTAAAATGCAAGTTTCTTTTGTTAAATATGAAGATAAAAACCTTTTCAAAACGTTTCTGATTGCATCTAAATGCCTCTTTTGGAAAAAAAACCAATAAGACTCTGTAGCGTTTTGGAAATGGACGATTCAGCAGGGCGTGTTGCAGAGAATCGCATCATAGTCCATCTGTCTGAACAAAACAAGATCTGAACAAAAAGACGAGAACTTTCATCCCAACCAGGAATCTTCATATTTGGTGTTTTGATGCGCCGTTTCGTAATAAAGCAAACATTTTAGTGAATAGAACGATGAAGCTGAGCCTTCTTGTCCAGAGGAGTTTGTCTAAAATTTCAAAGAGTTTAAACCTAGAAAATAAAACTAAAATTTGGATCCATAAACTCAAAAAATATCTCCAGTGCTCTTGGATTATTCAATGAAATTCATTGACACAGACATGTTCAAATTAAAGAGGCATTCCTGATCTACTCTGGAATGTGGTTTCATTTCTTTAAGGATATGTGACCTGATTTGTGGCAGGAAGTAAAACTTTAGTGAATGGACAAAAATGAAAACATTCATTCAATGCAAAAGGGAAAAAGTAAAATCCAAACAAGCAGAAACAAACAAGTCAAAATAGAAAAATAACAATGGTCGGCTTTCAAATGAAATCTGCTTTGAGTGAGACAAAAACACAAAACCTTCCTAAGAAAACCCGATCCTCACAAATCATTATGTAAATTTAATTGTTGTTTGGTAACACTTTATCGAAACTCTATTATTTTTAAATATACAGTATTTCTGTGTTCAGTTCTATTTATTTAAAATTTTCCCAAAATGTTGTAGTTTTTTTATTTTATGTTTTTATTTCTCTTGTTTTCAATATGTGGATATTAAAGAAGGTAATGGTTGGACACCATGCGGCGAATCGGTGGGGTCGGTTAGGATCTGAATGAATTCTACATTTCTCAGCTGTGAGCAACACTTCATTTTTAAAATTTAAATGTATTTGTAGAAACATTTAAAGCTTAAAACCGAAGGCTTGAGAATATTGTTTTAGCTACTAAAATATTTCAAATTCTCAGTAAATGTTTGAGATCATGTGGATGTGAAGACCCGTGAACAGAGCAGCTGCAGGTGCAGACAGGTGACCTACAGACTGGGGGTGGGGGAGGGGGGTGGACCAAACAGGAGCTGGAGAGTCTGATCCAGGAGGAAGCATGATGGAAGTGTTCCATGTTAAAGTGTAAACCTGCTCTGATGTGCACTTTTTGGCAACAGAGACAAATGATTATTGATTGATAATTAGATTGTGTGGCTGCAGTTCTCCTTTAATGCCTCACAGACTCTACTCCAAGTCTCCAACTGGAAAACAATCTGATTTGGATCAATTAAGGAGTCAATGAAGGAGGTGACGGAGAACGGATTTAAAGTAAAACTAAAAAGCCCCATTCTCTTGAGTTTTGGGGGTCATTGTGAGATGTTGTCGCGCCTGTGGACTCACATGGAGGTGATGTTCTCCAGCAGGTCCTCCTCGCCGACGCTCAGGTTCCCCGCGCCGCTGGGGCCGTGGAAGGACGGCATGGGGAACTGCTTGCTGCTGTCCGGCCTGTTGCAGAGGATCTCCGAGGAGGTGCAGGAGCAGGAGGGATGACAGTCCAGGAGGGAGCTCCGGCCGCTCTGGAGGAGAATCAGGAGGAGAAGCAGAACTTTCCAGAGAGGAAACCCAGACCCCAGAGCATCCATCCCGCCGAACACAGATTCTGGTCCGTTTCACGTTCTGACGTTAAAACACGGAAAGAAAAAAAAATAAACAACCCGCGAAAAGTTTCCTCAGAGCATCACTGCTGCGCTCTCCTCATTTCAGAGTCTGAAGCCCAAATGAGCAGTGATGCGCGCTCGAGCGCGTGTGCGCGCGAGCGCTCCGTGTGTGCGCGCCTGATAGAGGGACTCTGAAGAAGCCAGACACGAATATGGAGGGGAACAGGGTTCATGGAGAACGAGTAATGAGTCAGTTTACTGTTTTTGTTCACTTTGGGTTCCTTTCTCATCCATCCATCCATCCACCTATCATTCCATCCATCCATCCACCTATCACTCCATCCATCCACCAATCCACCCATCATACCATCTATCACCCCTCCTTCATTCCTACCTCCCTCTTTTCCATCCATCACTCCATCCACCCCCCTTTTCATCCATCCTTCCATTCATCCCTCCATCCATCCATCATTCCGTCCATCCATTGATCCATCCATCCATTCATCCATCCATCCATTCATCCATCCATCCATTCATCCATCCATCACCCTTTTCATCCATCCATTCATCCACCCCTTTCATCCATCCATTCATCCATC
>NC_050517.1:671307-717481 GCF_002922805.2 Oryzias melastigma
CATTCATCCATCCTTTTCATCCATCCATCCATCCATCACCCCTTTCATCCATCCGTCCATATCATCCATCCATCCATCTGCACGTATCCATCCACATCCATCCATCCATCCATTCATCCATCCCTTTCTGTTTTTTTTCTTTTTGGAGTGCGTTGTCTCCCTCAGATGCTAAAGCTCTTTCCTCTACAGATCCTGGAGCTTCTATAATATTTGGTGAAAATGAAACATGTTGCCTTGGAAACATTTATTTATTTTTGTTTATTCACTGTTTGTGCAATCATTAGACAAGTTGGATTTTGATGAATTATTTTGTTATTGCAGAACAATTGCTCATGGTCAATCCAAAACAAACCCTAAACCTGAGCAGAATGTGTCATGAAGTGGTGGAGGAGTCAAATGCAGGAGACCAGGCATGGTGACAGGAACTTAAAGCATTTGAAAAATTAACCAGAACATGACAAAACTATGGGAGCACCATAAAGGTGACATAACAGAGCAGACGACCTGACGATGAGGAAACGAAAACCAGACACTTAAATACACTGAGGTTGATTAACTAAATGAAGATACCTGTGGATGATTAACCTGAACGTAGTGAGACTGACGGGAAAACAGAGCATGACAAAACCTATAGAATCCTGACAGATCGTCTACATGTAGCCAACATCATTTTTAGCTAACTATTAGTGAGCAACAGTTATCAAAAACAGATCTCACTTGTTAATGTTTACTTATCAAAGTGAGAATAATATAATAATAATATAATAATAAGATAACCTCAGTGACCAATATAGCCATACATCTTTTCAATTTGCAGTCAGTTAGATTCTTGATCTTGTCAGAATCAGCATTTATTGCAGCTGTTCTCAGTAAGGTTTATGTCAGGAGGATGAGGAGGTCATGTCATTAGTTTGTCATCTTTAAAGCCTGAGACAAAGTGGAGCTCTGTCTGTTAGCTCTGGCTCATCAATCTGGTCCGTCAAAACTCTCTCTAAAGAAACCTTCAGTCTTCAGATATCTTTTTGAATCCTTCTTGAAGTTTCATCTTACATTTTGTTCAAAGATGGTTGGATTTCAGCCTTTCTTAGTTTTGATGGTTCTTTGATCACACCCCAATATATTAAGCATTTTAAGAGTGCTGCATTCGTTGACTGTATCACAGAACTGGACAGAGTGAGAGTCATGTCACGCAAATATAAAATGACTTGCCTCCAACTCCAATCAAATACAGCCAATTTAGATCTCAATTTTTACAAAATGGACGTCGCCATGTTGGAACCAAACAGGAAAACATGATGGACACATCATTTTTTGACACATTTTTGACACATCAAATCAGCAGTGATTGGTCCAAGGCTATGTGTATGCATTTTTACTACATATTCTCCCTTTCCATTTAATATGTAGTGCTAACTCACAGGCCACTTTATTAGGTACACCTGGCTAGTACCGGGTTTGACCCATTTTTGTCTTCAGAACTGCTTGAAACTGCCCATCTCCCGTTCCACCACATCCCAAAGGTTCTATTGGGTTGAGATGTGGTGACTGTGGAGAACAATTAAGTCCAGTGAACTCATTGTCATGTTCACCAAACCATTCTGAGATGATTCACTGATACACTGTGGTCATAAAAGGACAGCAGTACACAGGTAGGCTGTGGTGTTGATCAGTTGGTATAAGGGGTCCAAAGTGTGCCAAGAAAATATCCTCTACACCATTACACCTCCACCACCAGCCTGAACCGTTGAGCAAGGAAGGATGGATCCATGGTTATGTCCAAATTCCCCTATAGTGCACTATATAGTGTGTTTGTCATTTTGTAGTGCTGTCTGAATTTACTGTCCCAAAATCAAGTGTACTAGAAATTTACCAGAAGTCTTTGCAAAAAAACTAGTGTGCATCGATGCTCTTTAGATTAGTAAATATAGACTAAAATGCAATGCGGTCAAATAATTTCGAACAAAACAACTGGTTTAACTGTAATTTTTGAATAAACCATCCACATTTCACCACGTTCAGAGATGCTCTTCTGTAGACCTCGGTTGCAACAAGTGATTATTGAGTTACTGATGCCTTCTACTCCACCAATGACTATGCCGCGTTCAAAGTCCCTTCAATCAACTTTCTTGCTCAGCTTGAACTGTAGCAGATCGTCTTGACCATTTCTACACCTGAATGCATTGAGATGCTGCCATGTGATTGGCTGATTAGAAATTTGTGTTGATGCACAGTTGGACAGGTGTGCTTAATAAAGTGACCAATGAGGTATACTGAAAAGACACAGGGAGTAACACGTCTTCAACAAAGGGGTCGCTAGTGAGCTCATGTTTGTTTTTCATTGATTGCTAATAAAATTCAATATCAGTTCATTGTTTTGTTTTGTTCTCTCGCCTGATTGACTGTTATAATGGTGGACATAATATTATTACAAAACGTATCAAAGTTGAGCTTTCAATCAAAACATGAAGAAATGAATAATGAACAACCAATCTTAAACAAGACATTTTTATTTTTATTTGCCAAACAATACAGCAAATTGACAAAGAGAAACAGGAAGAACAAAAAGTGAATGTAAAAAAGTCAATTAATTAATAAATACTACTCATAATAATAATACTAATGATAAATAGTGAAAATAAAAATAAAGGGTGTACCAAATCAATGAATGAACAGATGCATATTGATAAATAACAATGTATAACCTATCCTTCCTTTCTTTCATTTTTTTTCTTTTCCCCTCTTCTCTTAGGGAAGGCTTACTGGGTTAATATACACATAAACATTCATATATACCTACATACATGCTATATATACATACACTTATAGAATATTTCCCATGCATTGAGTGCATTATCACATTTTATTTTAAAAACATCAATTTTAGGAGGATCCTAGAATATCAGATAATGTCAAGTTATTAATAAAAGGAGTCCAAGTATTTTTGAATACTGATATAGTGTTTCTTTCATCAGATGTAATTTTTACACAATAAATATGCTGTATAAGAAGATGGTCCAATGATTAACAGTGATGTGATGTTTTGATTTCCAATTGATGAGAATAGTCTTCTTAGCGATAGGTATCGATATTAATATAAAACAAACGATACATTTTCATTAAGACAGAGAGACTTCAAAACTAAAGGACGATAAGGAGGAATTTTATGTGTCTGTGTGAGAGTGAGAGAGATAAAGAGAGAAAACCTGTGTCCTCTGCGATGTCTAGGTTGTAGTTCGTACAATTCACCTTGGTGTTTTTTGGGAGACATACTGATCTGAGATGCATTTTATTGGTCTAAAATGAACCTGCTATATGTTTGGATAGAATGCTGATATAAGATATGAAACGCAATTACAGAGAGATCATAGATTCACTGGATTGTATGCATATCTCTTGGTTTGTTACTTGTGTCCCTGTTTTGTGTGCCTTTGGATCGGTGCGTGCATAATAGTTGATTTGTTACTCATGCAATAGATTTTGTGCATAACTGTGTGTACTTGCAATTGTGTATTCACATTCATGCACCCACAACTTGAAATTAAAGCAGCTTAAAACTAACTAAAAATTCAAAGTGGCTACCAATCTTTAAATAGTACCGATTGCCTGATTGACATAAAAAACACATTTTAGCACAGATCAAATTTACAAGTGGACAAGTGGTTGTGAGACTTTTAATGCCTTTAGATTTGTGCGTAGATGACGTGTTTAAATGTTGCTAGAATGCTGGGTTATCAGAGTTTCATTATTTAATGCTTTGAACTTAGATTGTATACAATAGAAGTTTGACATTTTTCTCCTTTGCTAAACAGTTAAGGCCCGATAACTTAAAACATAAAATGCTCTTCTCCACACCCAGAGACTAAAGAGTCAATCTCTCTCTGTCGATCTCCCTGGCGCTGTCTGCTGTCGCCGTGATTGGATACCAGAGCTAAGGGAACAGCTCTGTGGTGGAGGGCTGTCGGGTGGCGCTGCCAAAGGGGAACGATGACTTCTGAAAACCTTATTTTTTAAGTGATGAGTGTTTTAAAAATGCATATTTAGACTTTATCTGAATTTTTAAGGGCATATCTATTTGAGAAAGTGGAAAAAAAATGCACATTTTTCAAAATATTATTCACAAAGCAGCTACACACAAATCTGAAGACATAAAAGGAGCCTCACAACCCTCTTGTGCACTTGTATCTGTGCGTAAATGTGGTTAAGTGTGTGCATCAGGCAACTGGTGTGTACTATTTAGAGAATTTATACGTAGGAGTTGTTTTGAATTTGTAGTTACATTTAAGCTGCTGATGTAATTTCAAGATGTGCATGAGTAAATTGGCTGTTATATTTGTAAGTTTTTGATAAGTACACACATTTACGCACAAAATGTTTGAGTAACAAATCAAGAACTAGATTTATAGCATTACCTGGAGTAACAAAAGTGGGAATTCTGTGAGCTGAATGTGGCTGCTGAAAAAGCTAGAGCTAACAGCTGAAACTGCTGAAACTGAAAACACTAAAGTTGAAAGCTTACCAAAAAAAGGCTAAATGCAAAATTAGCCAAAAGTACTGAAAAAATATCTAAAAATGTCTTAAATGTCTAATTTTGCCAAACCAGCTAGCATAATGCAAAAATGTTAACTAAATTCTAGATTTGCTCTAAATGACTAAAAATGTCCAATTTTGCCAAAACAGCTAGCATAATGCTAAAATAATAGCTAAACTCTAAATTTGCCCTAAATAACTCAAAAAATGTCTAATTTTGCAGAAACAGCTAGCATAATGCTAAAATAATAGCATAAAAAATGGGAAAAATGTCTAAATTAGCCAAAAACAACTAGCATATTGGTAAAATAAAAGCTAAATTCAACATCACACTAAAAAACCCAGCAGTTGCTAAACATTTTAAAATTTCAACGGTGTCTCTGAAAGTATATATGCAGAAATTCACAAGTTTCAAAGTTTTGGAAGGATTTAAGCAATTTCTCATTCATTTCCTATGGGGCATCTGTACATCTTTTACATTTCAAAAACTATAAAGTTTGTGAATACTATTTGTACAAGAATTAATTTCAGTAATAAGCTGAACATTTTGATACCAAGATTGCTGAAATCGTTGAAAGTGAGATTGAATTTTTATGTGCTGAAAAATGTACAGAAAGGAGCAGGGGAATCACTATAGTGTCAACACTGCAAAGCACTCACACAATTACGCACACAGAAATCCAAAGTTACATACAAAAAGGCAGACACGAGTTGCAAATCAATAACTCTAAATACAACCTACACCCTCTTTAGGGTGCTGGAGGGTTTGTGGGAGTTTGCTCATGTTCCAGTTTCAATAAATATTTTCATTCCAGATTAAAAAGACTTTAAACCGTACAAAAGAAAGAAAACAAGAAAGAAAAAAACAGGGTAAGTGGGGCAAGACAGCAGAATAAAACCAGTTGAACCGGATAAAAAAAAAAAAAAAAAAAAAAAATGTACATGGTGACCCCCAAATGCACACACACCTAAAAAGACAACCCAGTTAAAATAGTCAAAAAGAGAAGCAAACGTCCATGCAGAGGTCTCTCAGGGCGTGACGCTCCCTCACACGCCCAACCCCGGAGGCTGGCTCACAGAGAAAGCTGTGCCGGTCTCACTGACCACCTTGTGTCCTGATGCAGGAGATGCTAGGGGGGCCTGAAGCGGGGCTCACGGGGGCCCTAGAGCAGCCGACACAGCACGGTTTAAAATGACAAGAAACACAAACCAAACCGGAAACAGCAGTGGTGCCTTACCTTAACCTCAAATTAAAACTAACTCAGGTTTGTGGGGTTTGTCATATTGTGGGTTTTTGTCTGCTCCTCATTCATCACGATTCTTTCATATGTCCTCCATCATGAGAGAAATGCTACAAGAACGTCTTAAAAACACCAAAGACAACATTTATATTGGAGTGGGTCTTTAAGGGGATCCGCCTTCATTAGTGGCTTCACAGAAGCCTTTGATCAGGATCAGTCATTAAAATCACAATCGTCTTTCATTTACTGATCACTAAAACTATCATAAATCAGCTTTAAATGGTTGTTCACTGCACTTTCATGCAGAGTGCCATTAAAGACAGAACCAAACCTGACAGCAGATCACATCCACAAAGAAAGGAAACAGGGTTTCCAAGAACACTTTAAATAAAATATGTCCAGAAAAATGGATGCTATTTTTATGTTTTAATCTGCATTTGTGTTTCCTGAGAATGATGCCAGGCTCCTGCGGCTGGACTCCGCTCCACTTTTTGGCTAAAAGGGTTGGCACACAGTCACTGGGCTGACATTAATCAGATGTTATGTCACGAGTTCTTAATGTACCTATGACCAGAATGCATTAGGGGAGAACATTGATTTGTAATGGACAGTTAATGCACTGCTTGTCAGTCAAGCTGTGGTTTCCTGATGGAAGGAGGAAAACAAAGCTGTTTGTGGTTCAAAGACTGGTCTGATGGGACACAAAGATTCATGCGCCTCCTTTATGTCACCCACTAAAACAAACAGCCAAACGGCTAAACGGCCAACAGATTAAAGAGATGGAAACAAAAGCTGCCAAAGAACTTTTTTTCCTGAAAACCAGTGATTTTTTTTTTTTTTTTACAAACCAAAATTAAAACTCTTAAAAGTCAGAGCCCACAATGCCCCTTGTTAATAATAAAGGAATGAAAGAAAAGAGGGGAATTCAGAGGAGCATGTGGGTGAAGAAGCTCTATTTGGACATGATCGACATGGACAGTTTCATTTCAACAGCAGCACAGAGGCAGAGGACACACTGAACACACTCCCTTCATCAAACTGAAAACAGGAAAGAGGCAGCAGCTGCTGCTGCAGATGATGATCAATCAGAAATATTGACACATTAGGAATTAAAACAAAAGGATAACAGCAAAGCTGGAAGGAGCAAGTTGGATTTTGGGAAGAAGAATGCTGTTCTGTTGCGGTCAAGCTCTGCAGTGAGTCACTGTTAAGCACTTTGTGGTATTTTACCTGAAAAAGGTGTTATATAAATACATTTCTTCTTCTTCATCCAAGAAAAAGCAGCAGACTTCCTGTTTCTCTTTCACATCCATGTTGATCAGTCTGCACTGATCCAGCCGTCCTCTGAAACTGGAACCAATCTGCCCTTTTCCTGCATCAGGAATTATTTTTAATTCAATAAAAGCTCTGTAACCTGCATCCATTTAAATGACACCTGTCTGTCACAGAGACATTTCGTCTTACCTTTGTCCAAACTCCTCAGTCCTTACAGGACTCTCGGAGTGGCTCTTTTCATGATTCTCATTTCTGGAATTGAGGATCTGAAAGTTTCTGCCTCCGTGGACATTTTTTAATTTAAATTATTTATTTATTTATTAGTTTATTTCACAGGGACAGTGCACATCAATAGCATCGCTGCAATGCACCAGAGTTAGCCAAAAAGCTATTTTTCATCCGTAGTCCCTGAACAGGTGTTAAAAATTGTCAACCTAAAAATCTTAAAACATCAGTTAAGTACACAAGTAAAAAATAAAGAAATACATACAAAATAAATAAAATAATTAAAAACACATTTCTTTAACATAGCTTTTACATAACTCATTTACTTATTTATTTTGTCTTTAAGTTTTTTATGGCTTTCATGGTTTACCTTTTTATGTTTTTTACCCTGTCTATCGTTTGATCGATGCAGTGCCTCTTCAAGTTTTAGCTACACCGTTTCTTATATAGATTATATGTTTAAGGCAGTTTTTCAATGCTGTTGCTTTTTGTCTAACATGTCTTATCACTTTTTACCGTCTTTAACTAATGTTTTAAATGTTTGATGAAAAGTGTGACTAAAAAAGTGAATGATTTGAAGACCTTTAAAATTTTCAAAAAGCAGTCACTTTTTAAACAACAAAACCCTCAAAGTAATATGTAAATTATTGAATAAAAAGAGGAAAAAATCCTGGCAGAAGTAACCATGAAACACTGAAATGAAAAGCAAAAAAATCAGCAAAACACAAACACAAACTGTCCTCCACTGAAGAATTATTATTTTTACCAGTTTGTTTTGATCCTGTCAATGATTTGCATGTAACATAAATTAATGTGGAATCTTTAGATTTAAAATCTTGATTTTTATTACTAATTGCAAAATTCAACCATGAAATACATTTTTTTAGGCATCTACTCAATCAGACATTTACTTTGTTTTATAAATTATTTTTCTTTTTCTTGGCTCTTTTTATTATTTTTTTTATATCTCTGAGGTACCTTCTGGACTAGAATCAAGACCCCATGGGTTCATGTATAACCCCATTTGAGATTCACAGTTCCCCACAGTTTTACAGTCATCTATTTACAGTCACCAATTTACAGTCATCTATCTACAGTCACTTATTTACAGTCATCTATTTACAGTCATCTATCTACAGTCATCTTTCTACAGTCATCTATCCACAATAATCTATCTACAGTCATCTACCTACAGTCATCTATTTACGGTCATCTATTTATAGTCATCTATCTACAGTCATCTACCTACAGTCATCTATCTACAATCATCTATCTACAATCAACTATTTACAGTCATCTACCTACAGTCATCTATTTACGGTCATCTATTTACATTCATCTTTCTACAGTCATCTATTTACAGTCACCTATTTACAGTCATCTTTTTACAGTCATCTATTTACGGTCATCTATTTACAGTCATCTACCTACAGTCATCTTTCTAAAGTCATTAATCTACAATCATCTATCTACAGTCATCTATATACAGTGATCTTCCTACAGTCATCTATTTACAGTCATCTATTTGCGGTCATCTATTTACAGTCATCTATCTACAGTCATCTTTCTACAGTCATCGATCTACAATCATCTATAGACATCTACCTACAGTCATCTGTTTACAGTAATCTTTCTACAGTCATCTATTTACAGTCATCTTTCTACAGTCATCTATCTATAATCATATATTTACAGTAATCTATTAACAGTCATCTATTTACAGTCATCCTTCTACAGTCATCTATCTACAGTCATCTATCTACAGTCATCTTTCTACAGTCATCTATTTACAGTCATCTATTTACAGTCATCTTTCTACAGTCATCTATTTACAGTCATCTATCTACAGTCATCTATCTACAGTCGTCTCTCTACAGTCATCTCTCTTCACTCATTTTTCTACAGTCATCTATCTACAGTCATCTATCTACAGTCATCTCTCTTCACTCATTTTTCTACAGTCATCTTTCTACACTCATCATTTACAGTCATCTATCTACAGTCATCTATCTACAATCATCTTTCTACAGTCATCTATTTAAAGTCATCTATCTACAATCATCTGTCTGTCCACGCACACAATCTTCCACCAGCACCAGCCAGACCACCAGGAGCAAACAGGACTGTACGGTGTTGCTCTTGGGCTTGGACACAGCGGGCAGCAGAGCGAGAGCCAAAAGTCAACCGTGCAGCCTCTCCACCACAGCCCCCCACTCCACCCCCGTCCCGGTAGCTGGGAGTGAATCCAGGAAGAAACAGAGGAGTGAAACCTGACTCTCGACAATCTTTAGTTAAAAATATATTTTTTCCGATGACATCCATCATCTGACTCTCTGACAGGTTACACAACTGTGCGTCACCAAACTGCTTTTCTCTTCTGGTTGTTTGACTTCATGCCTAGAAAGTGTTTTAATCATGTAGACATTTGGTTCCGGAACATAAATACACTTCTTGAGTCTGGTTGTTATAGAGTCATTTCAACCAACTATCACTTAATGCATGTTCTTCTTAGAGGCTCAGCTTCCTTCCCAACATATTCTTTATGTCTGATTACTATCTCTGTAGCTTTTCATAAAGCCTCATTGTGAATTTCACACATTTAACAGTTATTCTTAGATTTAACACTCACTGGTTATCTGAAATAGGAATATTCCCGATTGCAGCATCGCTGAAACTTCAGCTGAGTGATGCATATGTGACATTCATAATTCTAAAAACTGTTCTGACAGATGATCAAATCATAGTTTTTTTAATTAGATGTTGAGCAGAATGTTTCCTTTCTCGTCCATGTTTGTTTTCAAATTGTTATGTGCTGCAGGAAATCAGCAGATTTACTGCAGAAGTCGTATCTTTAACATCATTGGAGGTCTTTTTTTCAAGCAAGATGGTTCCTCTGAATCTTTCTGGAGCCAACACTAAAGTAGAAGCATAAAAAATGTAGTTGGAAGTCTATTTTCCTTCAGATAGAGATTAGCTTCCTGACAGTGCGGGGGCTTTCATGTGTCCTCTGGGCCCTTTGTGGCCCCCTGCTGATGCACTCTGGTCTGCTAAACAGCCAAACACATTAGGACACTACCAGAATCCCAAAACCACAAGCAGCCGTAATGCAGATCTGCTTCATGAGCAGCTGACTGATTTTGAGCCCCATGTTAACAACCACGACTGTTTACCTTTTTACAATAACTATTGACAGATTATCCTGAACGGGAGATGAGAAACTGTTCCTATTCTGGGCTAAAGTTTTTTAATCAGAACTGAAGTTTGACAGGTCAAGATCGGTTCTTTTCTTTTAAAGCATCCAAAGTGCTTCAGAGAAAGGTTAAAGTTCAACATAGTGAATAAAAGATCAATTAAAAAATGATTCAGAAAGCTTGTAGGAGTGCAGTCTCTCACCGTACAGCAAGACGTCTGTGGTTCAAATCCCAGCTAGGCTCTGAGTGGGTTTCTTCACAGTCCAGAAACAATATGGGTTCATTAATGACCCTAAAATGTCCATTAGGTGTGAATGTGTTCGGTTGTCAGTCTCTATTGTTCTGTGATGTACTCAAGAACTGCTTAGGGTGAACCCTACCTTTGCCCAACAAAAGCTAGGATAGGCTCCAGCAACGTCATGACCTTGAACAGGAGTACACATTCTTAAAGGAAGATGACTACAGAATTTTAAAAAAATGCAACTGAAAATAACTTATTTTTAAAACAGGTTACTGAGAGTAGAATGAACCTTAAGTCCAAAGACAGAAAGAAGGGAAAGAAGAGAAAATTTAGGCTCAAATCCGAGTGGAGCAGAGGAATCCATGCAAGTCTGAGCAATGAGTTTGATGATGTGGAGGGAAGGGAGTGTGGCAGCCCGGCAGCACAGAACATGACAGTTTGGTTCTGATTTCGGTTCTCCCATCAGATCACTTCATCTTATCTTATAGCTCTGGTAAATTTGTAACCGCAGTACATCTAACAGGTGTTGGGTTACATACGGTCAGGCCTTCATCACAACTCGTCTTACTGTTTGCAAGTAAAAAACGGGGAAACCTGTACGGGACACGCAGGTGTCTCACATAGAATATCAAGGCCGCCAACATGTTCATGCAGATTTCATACAGGGATGCTGAGGATGACAGGTTAGAGCAAACATGTAAACATGTCAAGGTAAAGTAAAGGTTATCAGAACAATTCACTGTGAAGATATCCATCCTCTGTTTGTCAAATCTAAAAATACAATATTCAGCTCACCTCCAAAAGCCACGCCCCCTCAGAGGAGATTTTTGAGAGGCTTCAGACCAACATTAAAAATGTTTTTTTTAAGAAATGTAGGTCGTGGAATTTTGGTTAAAAACTTCATAATCATAATTAAAACACTATTGGGAACGCTTTTTTTAGATATATAAAAAAAAAATCATCATAGGTGACTTTAAGTGATATAACAGCAGTCATTAAAATCTATTAGGTTTAACTGGTACTCCATATTGTACTTTAGGACAAAAAGGATGTAGTTCTGGTCCAAACTCTGGCAGCAGCGTTCTACATATCTGGACATTAGAGCCTCGTCATGACTGTAATTGTGGCCTCAATGTGAGTGCAGACAACACCCCAACTCATCCCTCGTCACGCTCCACCCATCCCTGACTCACACACAGAAGACACAAACACCTGAAGCTAAGAATACCTCAGCAGTTCCTTCTTAATGACAGTGGTTACAATTTTGTTAACAATCATGAAGTAATTACTCACATACTGTTAAAGATTCAGAGTGTAGACTGCAAGGTTGTTCTGGACAAACATCCTTTCTGAGAATTTGACGAGATGCTGATTCTCTCCTGAGATGTGTGGTTATCCCGAAATCTCAGAAGTAGGTCAAGCAGTGCTGAAAGTCGCTGTGCGGTGAGGTGCTTTCAGCGTGACTGCACACGCCGCCGTGAAACTGTGGCGGAACTGAAGCAGCGGGCAGATATTAAAAATTGATATTGTGTTTAAATTTCAATTGGCTTGTTTGCTATGAAGCTTGTGAGGTGAAAGCTCAGATGGAGTGAACCTTCTGGAGAACAATGAAGTGAAGGTTCTATTGATTTGAGGAAGAACTGTCACTTTGACATACATTTGATTTATAAAAGAAAGTCAGATACGTTTTTGTTTAGCCTTTCATTTCTATTTGAAAAGGTTTGACTCCAAACGTTGTAACATGAAGCTGCAGGAAGTCAGAGAGTTTGTGGGTAAAAAATGTATTATAAATCATGTTTTCAAAAATAATTTTTTGAAGATGCCTTTCCCTCCATATGGCCTTCCAGAAGAATCCCCTCAGCAGACATGAGTGTTTTCAGCCTCTTCCTGTGTGTTTTCATCTTCTACTCACAGATTATCCAAACAAGAAGCGGGACGCCCAAAAACCTTTAAACAGTAGTGGAGAAAGCGAGGACTTCCCTAAAGGTGCATGCACACAAACGCCATTAGCGCAAAACATTTGCATGGCCTGCTCCTCCTTTGCAGCGCGGCGAATTCGCAGCTCAAATGGAGCTGCTGCCAGACCGCCACGCCGTTCCCGTCGCTCATATCACGCCACAGGACTTCAGATCGCCTTAATTTGCGTCTTTACCATTGACTAACATTGAAACTGGCCGCCTCCACTGCTCAAAATGCGATCGGTGTGAATGCACCTTAACACATGTCCAACATTAGCAGATAATTTGTGACAACAGAAAGTCCACTTTATCTTACAGATTTTGTATATGGCATGGTACCAGCATCTCCGGTCCTTCTGTAGGTTTGGTTCAAACTAATAGGGTGAACTCTTCAGAGCCTCAATTGACAGCAAAAGCCTCTCTTCTACTTAGCAGTCTAATCCAGTATTTTGAACGTTTCCATTGTTAAATGGACCCATTAAAAAAGATCCGACCCGTACCTTTTGAGCGCTCCCGTCTGTTGTAGGATCATAGAAAAACAGACAGAACAATGAGGGTGGACATGCTGTTGCCACCTGTTGATTGGCAGAAAGTGATGTTGACATTAGAAAGCACCAATATAGCGCTAAGCTAGCATTCCCATTTTCCTCTTTACGCCGGTATGCTTCTTAACCGTCCGCAATCTTCTGTCAAACAACATTTAAATTCCTGTTATACACGATGTATAAAAAGTAAAATAAGAAAAAGACGAGCTGATGGATGACTCCATTGTTATTGCTTTTCTAGCACACTGAAAAAACTAACTATTTTTTAATAATGTATACTTAATTATTCCTTATATCTACATAATAATTCGAAGATTATGCAAATAGAGAATTTTTTTAGTAAAGAACTTAAAGTTTTTTCTATTTTTATGAGTAATCAAAAATAACATCATTTATTAGTAAGATCTACTTTTCAAAGTATTTTAATAACTTTGGGAGGATTCATCAATATTATGTCAATTTTATTAGAGAAATGTATGTTTTTTTCATAATCTTACTTGTGGACCCAAGTCAGTTTTACTAGATTGTTGTTGGTAGTTTTATGTTCATAAATGCAGTAAGATTTAATCAGGAATTGTTAGTGCAAATTGTTATGAGGGTTTTCTTGAGTAAATCTTATTAGTTATTTTTATAGTCGCACCACCATAACGTAATGCGGTCTACACACGCATGTGCCGTGAAAACAAACCACTCTTTGGAAGCAAGGCTAAACTGAGTGGAAACGCTCGCCAGAATTAACTGGACCGTCCCGTACTACTCCTCACCGGACCGGACCGCTCAGTGGAAATGATGCTGAAATGTCTTTAAAAATGGAAGTACATTTTGAATTTAAAGTTAAACTTAAGTTACGTTTTTTTTCTCACATCTTACCAGTTGTGACACAATGAAGACTGGTCTGTTTCATATGTGCAGAGTCACATGTTCAGAATCTCACGCTGAATCCTGGAAACGTTCTGATTTGACTTCCTCCGTCATTCGGTCTCCGTCACCCCCCCGCTCCTCCCCGTCCATCTTCTTCTTATCGTGATCTTTATTTTCCAGAACTCCGGGCGCGTATCTCATCTGCTGCTCACAGAGCACTCATCCCACTCTCTGAATCCACACCAGATCCACGTTTCTTTTTTCTGCCTCATCTGCGTTCCCCTCAGCCTCAGATGATCAACTTATCTCCCTCTTTATCCTCTTCCTGCTGCTCTTCCTCATTTTGCTCCTCTGCCTCGGGCCCTCTCCGGCCCTCACATCCAGACAGGCTTTTACTCGTGAGAGGGCAGAACAACACCACAGTCGCCTCTTTGTGAGCTTGGAACATTAAAAACAAACAAGAAACCCTAAATCCACTTATAGCATCTGAAATAGTATTAAGTATTACGTCATATTATGGGATGTTTGAGTCTATATGCAAGGATCCCCGACCACAAAAGCCAGCACAGCGGTCATATACACGTTGATCCTGACGGGAAAGAGAGAAATGGTTGTTATGCTCTGATGAGAGTGTTGTTAGGATATTTTAGTAGCTCTTTCACCGTTTCATTCATAAAAAGACTTTATCATGAGAAGATGTGGAGCAGCTGAAGAGCTAAGAGTGTCAGAGTTACACAGGATCAGGCAAAATGTCCCCAACAGTGTGGATGCTGTGCAGAGTGGTGGACCAGTGGCAAGCAACATCGACCTGGAGGGTGGCTGGTTCAAGTCCTGGCAGAGTCCAGCATGGGTGGGACATGAGTCAGAAGACTTCAGTCCCCCATCTGTACTCCACTGTGATGACTAGAGCAAGGCCCAAACCCTAACTGCTTGATAGGGTTGTACATACATTTATCAAATATTTGTTTTGTGATTTCCTCTTTCTTTAATCTTCTTGCTTGTCGTTGTGTACAGCTCGGTATCAAGAAACTGGAGTGGAGTCCCAGCTGAAGGCTGTGACGAGCTGATATAATGCAGATACTTGAAGAAACCGGCGAACTGGATGATAGAGAATCTGACATTAGTGATAGTAAATTCCGGTCTGTAGCTGTCCATCTCCCCTACCCTTCAGAGCTACAGATCAAATTGTAACTAGGGAACGCCTCCAACAGCATAAAAAGGCAAGACACAGAGAACTTCAGAGCGGAGAAGAGACGTTATTAAGTTTGTCCGTTTCTCCTTCCAAGTATTTTGAACTAATCTCTCTCTTGTCTTTCTTGCAGTCGTGGAGAAATGTTTCAGATGGTTTAAGTCTAACTCCGCTCCAGTGTCCACAGGCTGAACTGTGGTTGGACTGAGCAGCTCCTGGGTTTGAATTTGATCCTGTGAATGTGACTGAGACACTTCTGAGTTGTCACTTTCCGGCTTTTTTGGGGTCCAGATGACTCCAACCACATATTGATGTGTGATTCCTTCCATGACAAATGTGGACAAAGGTGGACAGGATTTTATTTCTGCCATGGACATTAGAGAAACTCAAAAATCAATGATAAAAAAAAGTTCAGCGTACTGACTTGTGGAGTCTAGATGACTCCACTTTTAATGTAAACAAGCTAAGGAGAGCGGAAGGGGTATTAACCTGCTGTCTCCCTCATGAGCTCACAGGGTGGTCACTAACCCTGTCCCTGGTGAGCTACTGCCCAGCTTGTTGTAGTTAATCTTGCTTCAGTGGTTACTGCTCAAATGGTATATGTTTGTATAGCGCTTTCTACCCTCCTTCAAGGGCCCAAAGCGCTTCACAGTCACAGACCCATTCACACACTGGTGGTGGTTCCACTGCCGAACACTGGCGCCAACCTCCCACCACAGGCAAGTCGGGGTTCAGTGTCTTGCCCAAGGACACTTCGACACATGGGCGGGCAAGGCGGGAGTTGAACCCGCTCACAGGAGTCGACCGCCCTACCACTGCACCACGGCCGCCCCTCACCTGGATCGGGTTCAGTCAGTCAGTCAGAAACTGAGCTCACTCAAACCAGCTAACCAGCTGTTACTGAAGCAGGGTTTGCTGCGGCACATGCAGGGCAGTCGCTCACCAGGAACAGGAATGTAGACGCCTGAGCTACGGGTTCTGTTCCGCCTGCTGTTGTGGATGGCAGGGTACACCATGTAGAGGTTACCAGTCTGTCACAGGGCCCATAATCACTGCCAGGAGTGGATTCGCCACTCAAGAGGATTCTTCCAATGGTGCCAATGAAGACGTAGGCTGTGATGTGGATGAAGTCTTATGGTATGATCCAGCCAGACGGAGAGATGAGGAACACTTACTGTTTTTGTGTTGCTCTTTTCTGTCAGGGTCAAACTGTTTGTACTTCATGCAGTCATTTTGATTTGCCTATTTTATTTGCTTCATTGATTTCATTGTTGGTTCATAACTGTTACTGATTTTGGTAAGGAGTACTGTATTTCTAGAATTGAAATAAATATTTGAAATATTCAGTCTGCAGCTTCAGTGTTGGGCTGTGCTTTGTATGTTTATTTGTTAAAGTTAAAGTCTCACTATTTGTCACGCACCCAGGTGTGTGAAATTTGCTCTCTGGATTTGACCCATCCCCTGGGGGAGTGGTGAGCTGCAGACACTGCTGCGCTCGGGAACCATTTGGTGGTTTAACCCCCCAGTCCAGGCAACAGGTCCCATTTTTAGAGTCTTTGGTATGATTCAGCCGGGATTTGAACCCAAGACCTTCCAATCTCAGGATGGACACTCTACCACAAGGCCACTGAGCTGATATGTGTGGATTCTCCCTATATCTCAAACTAATCATGAAGAATGCTCATGGCCAAAAATCTAGCACGCTATTTCCTAAAATACGTTTTTTACACTTGTTTTTTCATTAATCACAGCAGTGTGAAACTGTCTGCAATAGTGTCTGTTCATTGAGGACTGTGTTGGTTAAATGAAAACTACTAGCATTTTTACGAATGCGAGTATATGTTTTGACAGAAGTGGGTCATTTTGTAAACCATCCAGGAATTCTGCAAATTGAGTGTGGTGTTTGGAAAATTGTGATTATATTTTGAGAAATGTAATCTGGTTTTCAAAATTGTGTGTAAGCAATTGAAAAAATCTGTAAAAAATGAATTTTTTTTAAAAAAAGTCTCCTGAAAGGTGGCAGAAATACTATGCATCCTCCCCTCGTTTGTTTTTTCTTGCAGATAATTTCTTTGTTGACATGTTTATTTAATTTACATTTCTCATGTATATGTTATCACTTGAGGCCCTGTGACAGACTGGCGACCTGTCCAGGGTGAATCCCGCCTTTGCCCGTCAGTAGCCGGGATAGGCTCCGGCACCCCCGCAACCCCGAAAGGGAGGAAGCGGACAAGAAGATGAATGAATGAATGAATAAATGTTATCACTCTGTAGATTTTTTTTCTGATTTTTCCATAAAAATGTAATTAATCATATTAATCACAAACAGAACATTTCCCAGGTTTAGCAATGACCGTCAATGGGATTGATGACCTACAGGGCGCTGATGGAAATGTGACCGCTGTTGGGTGATGGAAGAAGGCATGTTCATAATCAAAGAGAGAAAAGGGAAGACAGGACTGGAGGTCTTAGAGCAGGAACTTTGAAAGAAGGGACTCTGGCAGAGAAAACTATTGAGATGTCCAAAATATGGAAAGAAGAAAGATGGAAATCCTGAGTGTTCAGACGTTGAAATGAAGATAACTTGATTACCACAAAGAGGTCATCCGCTAAAACGTCTCCATGCTAATGTCTTTGCAGCTTAGCTCTATCATATTAGCACCGTTTTAAAAGCAAGCACACACTTTCAAAGGTGCATCAGATCAAGACTTGAAGATGTTATAGAGTCTCAAAATGAATGGATGAATAGATGGATAAACCTCCCACACACACCCTCAGTTTTAGACAAACTTAAATCAATATCCTAAAAATATTGTTAATACCAGAATAATTAAATTTTTTGTGTGTAAAGTCTACCTTTTCCAAAAAGCCTAATTATTTTTTTTCATGTTCTTGTGTTTTTTATTTATTTATTTATTTATTTTGAGAAACTTAACTATTTTGTACTTCTTGGTTTACCTCAAATTCATGACCCGAAGATCAGAGATCAGGCTAGAGTAGTAAGGGGTCAGGAGTGGGTCAAGGGCATGCAGCAGACAGCAACAGAGTTGGCTGAGAATCAGGATCAGGAACACATCAATATTGAGTGAGGCTCTGTGCATTGCTTAAGACTCATGTGGATGAGTGGCATCCAAGAACCGCGCGATGTGGTGGTTGGGAGATGTAGTGGGTTAGAAATGGCTCCTGCCGGTAACCAGAGGAGGAGACAGACTCCTGACACTCAGATCAGCTCACCATTGTCCTACAGCTGCCAAAAGTACTTCACTGTTGCAGCCATTGACATATATTATTTTACTGGACAAAACAAGCTGTTGATACCACTCATAGAAAAGGCCTTAACTCTGGCCATTGCAAAATGAGGCCAAAGCCCGTCATTGTGGCTTCTTGTTCATCTGCCGCCATTTTGTAACTCGTAGAGTGATTGGTCCGAGTCGGTCTGAGTCATGTTTTTAGAGGAACTACTGTCACCAACCATGAGTGAGCGTGTTCCGGGTTGTTTGAAGTCCAGACCCCATCCACTGAACGCGGGCTCAGGAGAATCTGTCAATCAAACGTTTGGAGGCGGGGCCAGAGGGCACCACATACTTTTACTGATATACCTGATTGGTCAGTTTATGACTTGAATAACTTATGATGGCGGAGGCCCCGGGGAAGACCCAGGACACGCTGGAGAGACTATGTTTCTCGGCTGGCCTGGGAATGCCTCGGAGTCCCCCCAGAGGAGCTGGAGGAAGTGGCCGGGGAGAGGGAAGTCTGGGCATCTTTGCTTAGACTGCTGCCACCGCGACCCGGTCCCGGATGAAGCGGAGGAAGATGGATGGATGGATAAAGAAAAAAAATAGAATTAGAAAGAACATGCTAAGAAGAATGTATTAGAGCAAGAATAGTTATTCTGACAAATAAAATGAGAAATAACTGACTATTTCTTAATAGAAGCCAATGGGATTTTGATCTTCTTGAAACCAGCGGGTTCTTCCTATTAGGAGCACAAGAGGGGAGATCCAGTAAATATACAGTCAATGGTTGCAGCACATGTCAATGCAACAACCTAGAACTTCATCGCAGCAAACAACCAAGTTATTAAAAATTATTTTAAGATAAATTGTGATCTATTATTGGTAAGATGTTAGTAATTTCATGTGTATCACAAACCACATATCTGTAGATGTTTTAGCCTTTTAGCCTTATTTGAAATATTTCTATAGTGCAATACCAAAGTAGGTAAAATGCTTCCAGGCCATAACTGCATAAAATGATTTTCATCTTCAGCTCTTTTTGTTCTTTCATCATCATATCTGAGTTTGAAAGATACATCCCAACCTGCTCTGCTGTCTGCCTTTCAATACATAAAAGGCAAACAACTCCTATGTACTTTAAGTTCCTCAAATCTGTTTTTTTGTGGATTTTCAGATGTGCATGCTAGCAGTTTGACCTAATTAAAATTGATATTTTTATTTTTCTTGGATTACTTGAGGATAAACAGCAGAAAGTGCAGATGGAGGAGTAAAGTGATCCTGGACAGTGCGGTCACTTTATCTTTCAGGTCATCAATATGTGGTATTTTATTCCTATCAAAGGCTATTTGTTTAGAACAAAACATTATGCTGTGTTGTTAAATGGATGCTGCTATCCCCACAGAACCACACCAAAGACACACACACACACACACCGGCTGGGTTTCAGCCTCATCTTCTAATGTCCAGCAGCCCAAAGCTGCTTCCAAAACCAACCTCATAACTTATCTCAGTGCCTTCAGCCACGTTAATGGGAGAGGGGTGCACACACAGCAGTGTTTCCACTAATGCTTCCCCTCAACGTGCTAATGCTCCTTCACCACAAACGGCCACGAGTCAGCAGCCCTCAGGAGCCCCCCCTCAGAGGAACAGACAAACCCACAATCACCCATTAAGCGGCATTAGAGCCTCTTTCTGTTGGGCTATTCTGACTTTATGGAACCAAAGTAGCATTCCAAAGTTATCCTGTAAGACTTGGAGTCTTACCACACATTACAGATGTTGAACCACCTCTAATGTGCCAACGAGGACCAGAGAGTGATCTCACATTACAGCCGCTGGAGATCCACCGTACTGGCTCCTGCTGGGTTTCGGAAATGGCTTAAGGCTCTTGAACGTGTTGCAGGGTCTTCTCTCGAAGAAAACTCCAAAAGCTTTTAACAAACTTGTCTGAGGCACCGTAAGCTTGAAGTCATTGATGTCCCTTTTCAACAAGCTTAATTGTTGTTGACTCTGAAATCCCTCCTTAACCAAACTAACTCGCCCCAGTGAAACCAGAAACATGTGAAATCTAAACTGCATTCATTGGATTACAAATGTACAAAAAAGTACTCCAATATCACAGCCAGACTGAGGAGGGTCTTAGTGACCCCTTCTGAACTGACATGATTTGGGGTGTCCTGCAGAGTAACGGTTTACCTCATCACTTTTAAACAGGCAGCCTTTCTGTAAATCTTTTCAAATCTACCAAATCCTTGTGCCAGATTTCACTTTTTCAGGGCATCTTCCTCATTGCTCCGCCCCCATCCTACTTCAGCTCAGTATATCTAAGCTCACCACTTCACCACTAACCAGCCAATCACACGCAGTCAAAACGGAATGAGCCGATGGTGATGGTTCACTTCAGTGATCGGCCGAATCATCACTGTTGGGCGGAACACTCAGAGACTCCTTTCAGTTCTTTGCTACCTCTTGCAGATTTTATTAAACTTCTGAGAGTTTTGAGCTTTAAATGTTTTCAATATGAGACACATTAAAGGCTCGAACAAAAAGCAAAAACCTTGTTACTACTGAGTGGTATGGTCCTGTATTTTGAGCGTTTCCATTGGACAATGGACCCAATTAACAGTTGTGCTCCACACCTCCATCAGGGCCCCCATCAGCTGTGGGTCCCTAGAACAGTGTTTTTCAACCAGTGTGCCGTGAGAAATGATTCATTTTCACTGATCTAAAAACATTTTCTATCAACAGGAAATCAGCTCTGTTTTCATCCAAACAGGCCCTGATAAGACACAGATAGGAATATAAAAGACAATGAAATATTATTTTTCTTTGTGTTTATGGAGCAAATACCGTTTTAGGGCTGTTTTTCACGAGGAATTAACATTATAATACACTAGAGCTCCTGCTGAATACACTTGAGACCCGATCTGTTCAGCATCATGGACCAGGACCTCCAGCGCACCTTTACACCTCAAAAACCATCAATATGGACAATGAAAGACCAGTTTCATCTGTTTAAAGATGTTGCACTTTTTATGTTGGATTCATATTAAAATGTAATAAACCAGATTATTCTGCATTTTTTGTTTAGGTTATCTTTCTGTAAACCCAAACAACCCCAAAGTATCAGGATTCAGATACATGATGGATCATTTAAAAAAATTGATAGCTGCCCACAAAAAAGATGGCAACAAAGAAAAGACAAAAAGACACTAAAATACCCGGACAAAACCTTGAAACTTATGAGATCTTGCACGGAGAAAGTCCCAGAGGATGGGGTGGGGGCTCTTCTGTGCTGATAAGTGATGGTCCTGCAGGAGTCCTCTTACTCACATGGAGTCATATAATCCTGAGGTTACTGACCCTGAGATTACACCAGTCTGCTGCCGTCACAAACCTTCTCGTGGGCGTATCTTCTTGCTTTTCCACCACATGTTCTGTTCAAAACGACTGACCAGGTCACGCATGGGTGTGTGTGTATTGGGGGGGGGCTGCATCTACAGTTAAGGTCTTTGAACTTCACCATTGATTAGGTGGAGATCAGCTTTACAGTGATCCCTCATCTATCTACGACACACACTGAGTTACTGTGTGTGTTCACTGTACATGGAAGTTGTGTGATGGTTGTGGGTTTAAGGGAAGGAACCTCAGAGTCTGGGTGTGGATTGTGAGTGAGGACACAGATGGCTGAGTTTTTGGTTACAGAAGCAGCAGGACTGATGTTTGAGGAGCTCATGCGACTGATCTGCTGCACAGATGACAGAGTGAGTGAGGTTTGGTGCTTTTGTTGGTCGTGTTCTGGTTCCCTTCAGTCACAGTCTCACCTGGTTGCAGCTGTAAACCACCATCAACACCAACACCTGTCTGCTGATGGTTATTACCCTACAGTTCATCTTTGTCAGGTTATCTGCTTGTTCCCCTTTTTGTTTCTCGCTTTGTTAAAAAGTTGATCACATTTTAAGTTCACTTACTGAAGGCCCAGTCGTCTCAGGTCACAGGACTTCCACACCATCATGAATATTTGCATCTGCTCATTTAGTTTGCCAATAAAACCAGTTAGTTCATCAACAATAATGAATTGTTAACTCTGGCTCTGCGTCTAAATTTATGCAAAAAAAAATAGCTTTTATAAAGTATTTAACACCAGTCAGAGTGAGATTTTCTCAGGAGGAGACCAGTAATAATTTTTGCCACCACGAATCTGACCCAAGTTTGCAGAGACCCCTTATTTATTAGAATTTTGGTTACAGAAAAGACTCCATTCTAAAAGGTTAGTTTCAAGAGTCAACCATGACATCTTTTTGCAGACATGGGAACTTTCCGACAGGGACGGCCTTATCCCTGTCACATTGCAGGTTAACATGAAGGAAAAATAAAAACCTAAAAAGGCTGTTAGATTTATAAAATATATACATTCAACACTAAGTAACTTCGTCATTTCATTGGTACTCTTTTTTTCTGCACTATTTTCTATATTTCCTGGTTCGGATTCCTGTTGTTTCCATATTCTGGAGTTTCCATATTCTCTTGCATTCTCCTGCGTACATTGGTTTTCTGAGTCCAAAAATGTACGTCATGTGACTCATAATGACTCCAAATGGGTCTTTAAGACCCGGTCCCACTGGCTTTCACAGCCATATCACTGCTGGAGCATGGAAGAAATGTCATACCTGTGTACAGACGCTGTTAGCAGTGGACTGGCACTGTCTGTATCACTGCTGTTCCACTAACGTGCATAGAGTTAGCGCGTCTGAGCTCGTGTGGCAGATTTTCCATATTTTTTACCCGTGATATGGCCGTGAAAGGCAGTGGGACCGGGGCTTTAAGTGAGAATGTTAGCCTGATCTGCCGGTGCAGTTAACACAATTTTACTCCAGTACCTTCAAATTTAAGATCTAATTTAACGAAAACATACAGTAGTTCTATGGAGAGATTATTGTGACACTTTATTACAAACAAAGTTGCAGTTTTAAAATAAAAATTTTCTGAATTTCAAATAAAAATGAAAATTCAAAATGAAAAGAATAAAACTTCATCATTTGCAAATGAAAACAAAACATGGTTTTATGTTTAAAAAATGTAAAATAATAATATTTTTTAAATAATAATCATATAAAAACACTAGGAATTTAGAAAATGTTGATCTCAAAACTGTGACTCTATCTTGCAATATGGTGGCAGAATAATCACTCCATACAGTGCAAAGACGGCATGTTTTATTTTTCACGTATTTATGGCCATTTTAGATCCTCCATGACATCACAGACTGATTAGAGTCCCAGAAGGAGAGGTGTCTCACTTTTTGACTCTATGATCCAAACAACCTTTCTCCTGTTTGTACTTCAGGACTGTGTCGGCTGATTCCGTTCCTCCTTACAGTCACACAAGGATTTGTTTTGGCTGCACCTGTCATGTCCAAAGTTCTTCTCAAAGTTCTTCACTTGGATGCAAAAGCTTTAGCATCAAGAAGCACAATGAAATTCAGTTTATTAAATCAAAGCATGACAGTGCAGTATTTAAAACAAAAGCTCCAGCAGGTACGTCTGGTCATAATCAGTCAGAACGATGGCGTCTTTTCCCGACTGATGCTGATGAGTGTGGGTCGGGGGGCTCCTGCATGAGTCAGGGCTGGGGGTGCAGTCTGACCTTTGCCTGCCTTCTACTAAATGCATGAGTGCATCAAAGCAGCCTGGAGTTACAGATGGTTGAGCTCAAGATTAGCTTTTTTAAATTCATTAGTGTTTTTATTCTTAGGAAATACAACATTTGATTAAATTAGCTCTAAAGAATGGCAGCTCGGCTGGGATCAAAAGTCAGATCTTTTGGCTAAAATGTCAAAGATCATTTCTGAGGAAGGGCAGAAAGAAAAACCATATTTAACTAGAAGAATCTGCATCACTCACAGGAATAAAAGTGTGAATGCTTTTGCTAAAAATACTGAAGTTTTTGTGCAAAGAAAAACTGAAAAGACTAAAAAAAAGTGAAAACTTCAAAGATACTTGATAAACTGTCTGAAAAATGTAATGATGCTAAAAAAAATTTAAAACAGGCATTATTATGGAGCTATTTGGGGGCCATAAATATTTGAAACGCAAATAAAACATTTTGAACAAAATATTGGTGATTGGCCAAAAAAAATGTAAAATGTCCAAAAGTTTTTGCTATTCTAAAATACGGGCTTGAACAGCGTTTGGGTCGCGGTTTGTACACAATAAAACTCTGCGTTTTACATCTGTGTTGGAACAACTTCAGACTATGATAGTACAGACTAAACAGACATTTTCTGACTGTAATGATCACAGTTCTCAGAGTCAGTGAACGCATCGGGAGTGAAGTTACCACACTAATCGATTTTGATTGGTCCTTCATTTTAGCCCCGCCTCAATGCGCCACAACAAGGCCGAAAGTTTTGAAACCGAAATTTTGAGATTTGAAAACGGAAAAAAAAGATTTGAAGCAGAAAAAAATGTTTTGAAATTGAAATTCTGAGTTTTGCAACAAACAAAACATCATTTAAAGCTGAAAATAGTTACGTTTATTTCAGAATAGCAAAAAGTTTTGGACAGTTTCTTCTTTTTTTGCCAAAATATTTTTTTCCAAATAATTTATTTGGGTATCAAATATTTATGGCCCCTTAATAACTCCATACATTATTTATTGAAAGGCAACATTCAAATATGAGCTTCACGTGGAATCAATGAGGGAGTGAGGATTAATCAGTTAACTTGCACACTGATCCACACCTAACCGACTGAAGTTCAATCAATAACTTGGGATCAGATATGAAGCCATGCAGTGACTTAGACTAGAATTCTGGCAGTAAATAAATACAAATAAAAATGAACTTATTTTTACGGAAGCCGAAAATGGCCTGCTCTACTCTTTTTTTTTTTTTTTTTGGATTGTTTTCTCGTGATAACGAGAAAAGTCGTTATCACGAGAAAACAAACTTTTTTTTCTCATTATAACAAGACGGTGGATTTTGTTATGACAAGAAAAAAATGAAAAATAAGTGGGGGCAGGCTGTTTTCGGCTTCCGTGTATTTTGTATGAATAAAGCATAAACATAATGAGATAATAGCCTTTTTTTAAAATGTGAAACAGTTTATAACTAGTTCACATGATTCCCTTTCCAAATAAAAGACACTTTGTGTCACATACAGTAGAATCAGCTCAATACTGCCAATGTCGTACCAGGTAGGGTAATGTCAGCAGTGATTTAAAAAAAAAAAAGTTTATTTTTACCATTTATGGTAAATCTTTGCCAAAAATACGTTAATCTAACTCAAAAAATAAATCCGAACCAATTGTGACTCTGAAATCAAACTCCAAAATATCAGACACCACTGGCACTGAAGGAGAGGTTTAGCTGCACTTTGCTGCCCCCTTCTGTCTGTGCTTCTCCATCCGCTTCTTCTCTGCCAGGATGAAGACGGACCTTTGCCTCAAAACACAAGCTAAGGGAGGTGAAGTCATGTGGAGGATCAATAATAAACTCCATGGACATAAGATGGAACAAATCTATTCACATAACGCTTTAAAGAAATGTGACAATATGAAACTTTTGCAGAGAGTTATTGTTGTAATAGTTAAGCATTCAAAGTGAGGAGTTGGTGGGCTGTGTGAGGATCAGGCTGAGCACAAACGAGGGGCTGAATAACAAGATCTAACCTGGATCTAATGCTCTTCAGTTTTAACTCATGTAAACAAGAGCTTGTAGTGATAACACAACACATGCACACACACACAGACAGTCAGGAGATTTGAAAAACTTCTAATAAGTGTTTTTGGTGTTTTTAACCAACATATTCTTGTAGTATTTTTCTCATGATGGATAAAATAATTTAAGAATAAAAGTGTCTCTGATTATTTATTTATTTAAATCATGATGAATCGGGAGCAGATGAAAACTCTGCTCCGCCCAAATTCTGATCCATCCACTTGCAGACAATTAGATCCATTAACGGAGGGGACAAAATCCAAAACATACCTTCAGTCGCGGGCCGAACAAGATAAACATTTATTGAACACTCTAAAACTACATTTTAAAAACTTTAAAACTGTAACTTTTTAAGACAATTATGAACTAGATATACAGCATTACCTGCAATAATGCTAGTGTGAATGCTGTAAGCTGAATTTAGCCGCTGAAGTCACTGAAGTTGATAGCTGAAAACGCTGAAGTTGATAGCTGAAATCACTGAAGTTGATAGCTAAAAATGCTGAAGTTGATAGCTGAAATCACTGAAGTTGATAGCTGAAGTCACTGAAGTTGACAGCTGAAATTACTAAAGTCGATAGCTGAAAACGCTGAAGTTGATAGCCAGCTAAAATATTAGTTAAATACCAAATAAGCCAAAAAAAAGAAAAAAGAAGACAAACTAGGTTAGCCAAAACAGGAAGCATGTAGCTGACCAAATAACTGAACTTTTAGTATAAAAACCTGAAAATTGCCTAAATTAGCTAAAACAGCTAGCCTGTAAATAGTCTAACTCCAAAACAGTCTAAAAAACAAAAAAAATTGCTTAGTTTTCAATTAATGATGACTGTGTGTGAGTGTGTGTTTGTGCAGGCATGTGTAGTCTGTATGTATGCAGGCAGGATACAACTCACACAGACTCACAAAACTGGACAATAGAAGATTGTAAAATGTTGTCTGGTCTGATGAGTCTCTATTTCTGCTGCCACATTCAGATGGTAGGGTCAGAATTTGGCATCAACAACAGCATGGATCCATCCTGTCTTGCATCAACAGGATGGAGAGGAGGATATTTTCTTGACATACTTTGATGATGGTTCCAACCCCACAGCTTACTGTGATTGTTGCTGACCACGTCCATCCCTTTATGACCACAGTGTACTTTGATGGCTACTTCCAGGAGGATAAGGCTTCATGTCATGAAGCTGGAATCGCCTCAGACTGGTTTCTAGAACATGAAATGAGTTCACTGGACTCTAGTGACCTCCACAGTCACCCAATAGATCACCTTTGGGATGTGGAGGAACAGGAGATCAGCATTGTGGAAGTGTAGTCGAAAAATCTGCAGCAACTGCGAGATGCTATCATGTCAAGTTTTTTTACATTAGACCGGCTGCTTTTAAAAATATGACTAAATTTATTGAAGATTTCACATCCTTTTTTTCCCAACATCACTGCCAGAGTCCAGTTATAGATGCGTTATAAATCACCAGTTGGAGCATAAATGTGGAAACCGCTGCATGCACAGCTTCTGTTTCACAGATGCCTCTGTCGTTTTGCTTTAAACATTTCTAACCTTTAGTTTATGGAGAGAAGGTCCACTTGGAACAAAATGGTGCGCTCTGTTTGAACTCAAAGAGTGGAATTCAGTCTATGAATACTCCTGATACTCCAGCTCCCAGCAGAAAAAAATCAAAGTTTACAACCTGCAGTTCATTAGAGTTCTGATGATGAGTGGTCGCCATGGTGAAAGAGGAGGAGAAAACAGTTTGAGCTGAAGGAAGGAGATGGAATCTGGCACTGATGTAGTAACTGATCATTAGAACCAGCAGCTGTCAGACTGCAGGTAAATGCTGGCAGAAACTGGTCTTCAGAGAGAGTGAGGACGAGGTGCAGATGTGTCAGGAGTTCCCACCAGAGATCCTACAGGCCTGTGGAGGAAAATCAGCAGGAAAAGACCAGAGTGAGAGACAGAGATAACCAGAGGAGGGCGACAGAGAGACAGGACAAACCATGATACTGGGTTGATCTGAGTCCAGGACAGTCACCCCTGCTACCACCAGCAAGAATCTGTCATCATTTACCACTAAAGATTTTACTGTGTAAAACTATTAATATTCTTTCTTCACCACTTTACCATTTTTTTAAGTATTGTTAGTGCACATATAAGGAATTTGACTCCCGTAACTTATTTTCTCATGAACAAAAACAACACAAACATTAAATAAGTGCAGCAACAGAAAACAGGAAAATAATAGTAGTTCTGGAATGTGTACTGTGAGTGTACAGCATACCATACAAACATGAGCTTGCTGCTCTAGTTACTTTTATTATGAGTAGTTTCTTACTCTGTGAGTAGGGGTGTAACAATTAATTGACTTCATTGATGAGCCGATTCTATTTCTAATGTTCCCTCTAGTTTTGTGTGTGTGAGCAAACACAGAAACTCACTGAGCAACACTGAAGGTTCACGTCTGTATTTCAGCTGACTGAAATCTCAGGTCTGAACAAGTCATGTGGCTTATTTAAGGAATCAAACTACACCACTAATTTTCATGAAATTGGGTTTAATGTAATTGATATGCAACAATGACAATGAAAAGTAAAAAAAAATCAAGAAGTGGGTCCTCCTCCTGCTGTGTTCTGGGAATAAATTCAGCTTTATTTGTAAAGCACTTTTAATGCTACAAAGCATCTTAAAATGCTTTAAAAAATTTATACATTTTAGTAAATACTATTTAAAATAGCAATCATAATAAGAAATAAGTAAGTACAAGATAAACACACACATCCCACATGTACAATTTATTGAATTAAATTAAAATAAAATGTATGGACATATTAAAACAGCGTACACGATGTACAAAAAAGATAAGTTTCAAGCTTTTTTCTTAAAAACCTCCACAGTGGATGAAGCCCTCACATCCTCAGACAGGCCATCCACAGGTCAGGTCCATGGTGCTGAAATGTGGCCTCGCTGGGTTTTTTAGTTCTGACTTTTGGGACCACCAGCAGACCTCCACCTGAGGACCAGACCTCATAAACTGAAAGTAAATTTATTATAAATGAAGGTCCAATTCCATTTATGCTTTAATAAACTCATAATAGAACTTTAATTGATCTTAAACTGACTGGGAGCAAATATTTCAAAATTGGAGAAATGTGCTCCATCTGTCTGGAGCTGGGTAAAAGGCGTGCAGCTGAGTTTCAGCTGATCGATAATATTTTTCTTAGTGCCAGAAAAAAGAGCATTACAGTAATCTATTCTAGATGTATATAACGCGTGTATTAATACTTCAGCACTGCTCTGGAGAGAAGCCTGTGGTCTGAGTGATGTGTAACATGCACATTTTAGACATTTTTACCACTTTCAATCATGCACTATTTTTAGTTAGTACTTTTACTACTCGTAAATGATGTCTTAAATGGTATTTTTATTAATTATCATCCATAAATGTAAATTATTCCAATAAATGCTGTCGTCTTCACTTTTTCTCCAGTACAACTCACTGTGTGAACAGGGCAGCGCAGCAGAGACAACAGAGCAGGACAAGATCTGGACGGTAATATGGGAAAGAATTTACTTTATTTTCAAAAAATGTCCAGATTAACAAGATTGGCCCCTAAATAGAGGTCACAGTAACAAAAATAAGAGAAGCTTCAATTGATCAGAGGACAACTTCACCAAGTGAGCAAACAACAACGCTACCCTGTGAACACAAGGGGAACATTTATAGGGGTGTAATGATTCATTTTAACAATATGATTCATATCATATTTTGTGGTTACAGATATAATTCATGGTCTATATCAGCTCATTTTGAATGATCTGATCCAGGACATCCTGTCACCAGTGTGACTCACATAAATACCTGCTACTGAACAGTTCAAGAGAAGTTTTCCAGATTCCTTGTTTTTCTTCAAGATAATCAATTGTAAATCAAATATGTGTACAAACAAACAAGTAAACAAGAATTCATGGAAAATTTATAGTTTGATAAAGTTGTTGTTTTTCCACATCCGAATAATCATCATTAGAACATTCTACCACACTGTATGATCACATGACTTTAATCTATTTAAATATTTCCACACATTGGACTGAAATGATGGTTGATCAGTTTCTGCTGCATCACATGTGTGTCGTCCACCGTGATGCACTCAGTCGTTTTTACATTATAGTAAAATAAATCTACCACTTCTCAATTCAAATGGTATTTTCCAATTTTGGTTATCAATTTTCTGGTTGGCTCGTAGGAAAAGAAATCGATTAATCGATCAAGTGATCAATTGCTACACTCCTAATCGTGTCTGATCTGACCACTAGATCCACAAAGGGAATCTAATAAAGACCAGCTTCAAAATACTGCAAACACATAACTTTATTTGTCAAAGAAACATTAAAAAATAAAGAAATGAATGAAAATTAACAAAAATGTGAAATATTCAACACAAGCAGACTTTCTTTTCCCTCTGACGGTACAGTGGTACAGTGATTGGCCGCCTGCTGAATGAAAGGCCTCGAGCTTCTTGAGTCAGTTTGATGGTTCCAGCAGCAGAGGGCAGCAGCAGCAGCCGGTCCCTTCAGCACCGATAACTCAAGAACAACACATGCAGGTAAATGAAAGTGAATTACAATAATGCTTTAAATATGTGTTTGTAACTTTTATGTCTGAAACCAAACAAATGTGTGTTCTGTATGTTTGAAAATTAACTTTTGATCAATTTGAAGAATATATTTAGTGTACGATGCAGGCAGCACTGTGAGCGCAGACGCCTGAGCAGCTCATTGGGTCACCATAGACCCTGGCTTTACCTGACCGCAGTGGCAGGAAGGCCGTGTGGATCCCTGCAGTCACACCTTCAGGAATGTTAAAGCACTTTGTTTATGTGGAGTTCTCACACACAGACTTCTGTCTCCACTGATGCCTGATTTCAATCAATAAAAGTTGTTGACCTTTAAAGTTGGACTCCTCCCCTTCCTCCAGTGTTGCTTTGCACACACCCTGACCTGCACACCTGAATACAGGTGTGAAGTTCTGAAAATAGCTCACTTCCTGTTCCTGAAAACCACAACCTCGCTGTCACTCCGTCGCCATGGTGACGCCCACGAAAGAGCCAGTCCGGGACAGAGGGGGCAAAAACGCTCTAAGCTGAGGTGTGTGCTCGGTATTCGTGAAATGTCTGATGTTTGACTTGAATCAGTCTCAACAATCACAGACATAGAACAACATAGTTTAGATACAGAGAATTTTCATTTCTCATAAAATGAAATCTATTTTAAACATTATTTATAAAATAAAAAAGGTAGCTTTTCTCTCTAAAGTATTTCCTGTCCTTCAGACTACATAGTTTATTGAAGAAAAGATTAACGAAAATATGTAATACATAAACATTTTAAAACATATCTTTAAATAAAAATAATGCTCAAAGATCCTGGTTCAATCTCCCAAGCAACACATGTACAAAATGACATGGATTTCCCTCCATTATTATGGGATGTAGGGTTTAAGAGATGGGCATATATATATATATATATATATATATATATATAAATAATGTAAGAAAACTGACATTTTACTACATTTTCACCAACTGAAAGTGAAAAAATCTTAGCTTTCATTCACGTCTATTTCCGTCGACTTTCTGTTGCTCTAAATCTGTTTGTGGTTTTCCTGCAGTCTTCTTCAGACAATCATCACAGCAGAGCTTCACGTCCTCATGGGTTCAGTGATCTAAACTCTTTCTGCGGGCTGCTGTCGGGCACTGGAGGGGGATGAAGACCTTGGTGACAGAGAGTAGACGGCTCTGTTCACATTCCTGACCTGATGTTTTGACTGTGAGGGATGGCGGCTGATGTTCTCAGGCCTTAAGCGCTTCGTTTCTGTTGTGTTTTCACTTGTTCTCTCTTTTCTTCAAGTCTGTCTGAAGCAAAACTCCAGTTTTAAACTTTGGTCTCATTTAAAACGAGCCCCATGCGTGAGTTTGGAAGGCTTGTAAACAGAAGAAATTAAAAAAATAAATAAAAAAGAGTGAATGGATTATATTTGCTCTAAAACTGATTTAAAAAAAGAAATCTCTCCCAAAAGGATTTGAGTGTCAGGATTTGATGACAGCTGCAGAACAAGATCTACATTTCCGAAGACCGGCTCTTCTTTTAAGCCTTCTGTCAACCTTGTTGTTGAGTCTGGAGGATCCTGCTGGTTTATGGAGCATCTCAGCAGGAGTTTGTACCATAACTCCAGAGGGTTCAGTCAGCTGTTCAGACCAGCAAACACACACCAGCTCAGTCTGTTCAAGAGCACTGAGAGTTAAACGAAACTGTCTCCACACATCACACTCTGCTGCCTTGGAAACGCTCCTCAACAGGAAGTGAACTGAAACTGAGTTATCTTGATCCAGGAGGAATCCTTTCAGATGACAGATCCTGATGAGCCTCAGATTCTCGCGGCGATGCCGGTAGAATGTGTGACGAATGCTGGCGACATGGTTTCACGGTGAGACAAGCAGCACAACAAAACCAAGAAACAAAGCTGGAACCAGTTCCCCCACTTCAACACACCCACATGCGTGAGCCGCCCAGAGACATGACACGCATAACACACATTCAGGAGCTGCTCCGGAGGACCACACCTTCAGGACCTGAGGTCCCTCTCACCTTCTGCACTCCTCAGCATGTCTGCTCAAAGAACATGGGAATCTGGTTTCAGTGAAGACTCTGAGATTAAAGACAAAGACGGAAAAATACAACAGGAGCAACAACACTGGAAACGCAGTCGAACTAGGAGGCTGTCTGTCTAATTTACAGTTCTTTAATAAAAGACTAAATGACTCAACAAGTATTAGATCACTGATAGATTGTCCTGTTTATAGAAAAAAAACAGCTTCAATTCAATTAATTCTTACCTAGAAAAAACATTTTAATTCAGCTGAATAAATGTTTCTGCTATAAAGATCTCTTATCTCATAAAAACAAACAAAGAAAAAAAACAGTCCCTTAAAAATGGATCAGGGTGCTCCACCTCCTAAATTTCTGCCTCAAGTTCCTGCATTTCAGGAAACCAGGTGTGTGGGGTAACCTGTCAGCTCCTATTGGGCTATTATCAAGTAGGACTGGGTGATACTGAGCATTCGGGTATCGATTCCATACCGGTCAATACTGATACAAATGTTGATAAGTTTCTTAAATACGGTGGATCTGACATAAATCTCAAAATTGTTTTTAATCGCTGTGAATGGTGTTTGTAATTTTCCCTTTATTAATCATTTGTCCCCCTTTCTTAATCACTTGATAAACACACTAAATTAAGAAAGTGTTTTCAATTCAATGGGAAATAGTTAATTATACAAAAAATATATTGAAATTAAATTAAAGGTAAAGTGAAAGCAAAACAGTCAAAAAACCAAAAGAAACAAGTAACTATGGCAAAAACTAAAGTTTTAACAATAAAAAACACTTGGTAGAAATATAAAAAACTTGTAATTTCTTGGCCTTTAAATAGAACAATAAAAACAGGTGAAACTTGTCAAAAAAAATTCATAGGACTGGCGAGAGTGGCGACTCCGGCTTCCTCCCACCGTCCAAAAACATGCTTCATAGGTTAATTGGTGACCCTAAATTGTCCCTAGGTGTGAATGTGAGAGTGAATGTGTGTGATTGAGGCCCTGCGACAGACTGGCGACCTGTCCAGGGTGTACCCCGCCTTCGCCCTTCAGTAGCTGGGATAGGCTCCGGCACCCCGCGACCCCGAAAGGGAAGAAGCGGTCAAGAAAATGGATGGATGGCGAGAGTGGCGATGCAGCGACTCAGCTGGGTCCGTTTTGCAGATACAAAAGTTTCAAATAAGAGTGGAAATATCTGTGGTTCTGTATCGATCCAATATCAACTTGAGATCCACCCTGCACATTATCAAGTCTTAAAAGTCCCCTGGTGGCTAACTGGTGAAGTGCATTGGCTCCACTTTTCAATTTCAACCCTGCTTTAGCTCCGCCCTCTTCACTCCTGACCCCCCTCAGGCTCTGCCTCCGTCCCCCACATTCTGCATTTGAAGTCTGCTTCAAAGCTCCACCTTCATGACCTCGTGCATCAATGAGCTCTCTGTGAGTCCGGGCCAGAGACAGGGATGTGTGCGGCTCCTCTCCGGTCCAGGAGCTTCAGGCTTCAGCAGAAGCAGTTGTCACTCTGATGTCGGTCCTCAACACAAAATCAATGCTTTACAGCAAAAAAGGGTCAGAATGCTGGTCAGCTAGAAGAAGTTGCTCCTTTCAACATCTGAACAGGGGTCTGCAGCTCAGGTCCATTTCTGACAGACTACAATCCAGAAGGAGCCAAAGTCTGACCTCATCCTATAGAAAAAAAAGATCATAATTTATTTTTACGTCATTGCTATTTTGATCATTTATTTGCTAAAAGTAATTTTTTTTAAAAGAAAATATGAGATAACTTTTGACTGATGTTTGCATGACATCCATTCAAAATAAAAGACAAAATTAAAAGACATCCTGTACCATATTTGATCATCTCACTGCAGCAAATGTAGTAAAAAATACACATTCATCTTAAAAATGTTGGTGCATCTCAGACAGAAATTCATTAATCAGATCTAAGTGATCCAGAGGACCAATTATAATCCTTGAATTTTTCAACAATAGGAAATTTGCTCTATAATCCGATGTGCCTTAAGCATGAATTCTGGATGTGCACTAATCTCCCACTGATGTCTGGTGGTTCACGGCTCTCAAAAATCTGCCAAAATGTTTTAGTACGACTTTGATGAAGCTGCACTACTGTTTTAATTTGAAATAGAAAATCATTTCGTTTTTCTTTAACCATGAGAGCCACAATGGAGGGGTCAAAGAGCCTCCACGGAGACCCCTGGACTGAGAACTGAGATAGAGACACAGCGCTGGCATGGACTCTGTGAGTAAATTCAAGTATTTTAATGCGTATGTTGATACTCAGATCGATACACCTACTGTGAACATGTGATCACAGAAAACAAAAGCAGGGCAACACAAAGGAAGATGGAGCTGAGAATCCCTCATCAGTGCAGCTGTTTTCAAGACCAGACTGAAACCACGAGGAAACCATTGTTAACAAAGACCCAAATCTTTTCTATGAATTATCTAGAACGGAAAGGTTTCTAAACAGATCAGAGTCACACGTCTATCAATCTGTCTAAAGATGTAACTCTGTGAAACGAGAGAGCTAAAAAGGTTGCACAACATAAAACAAATAAAAATACATTTTTTACCTGAAATTGTGCCCACAAAGATTCAGAGAGGAATTGAAGATCCAATGAAGGAAGCGTTTCATAATCAAAGGACTAAATGTGGCGTTTGGGAGAGACCCTGTCAGACTGCAGCTTCCTCTGAGTTTTCCTTGACCTCTATTTAGACCTTATTTTCATTTTACTCCACAAAAACACAACTGGAATCTGGATCAACACAACAGGGGCAGAAAGTGAGATTTCAGGATATGAACTGAAATCAGACAGGAAGATCAGAAATGAACACACAGGTTCATGTGCAAAGGTTTGTACCCCCTCCACACACACACACCATCATCCAAGTGACTTCTTTTACAACCAAATGACTCCTATCCACTGTCACACGCACAACTGGATCCATCAAGTGCATCAAAACAACCCAAACCTGTGTCTGCAGGTTCATGTGTGGGGGCCTAAAGAGCTAAAGACAAAAACTTTTTTGGACTTAGGCTAATATTTACGCGCAAGCTATTTTCAGTTTTTTAGGTTATTTTGAAGTTTAGCTATTTTTTCAGCTACATGCTAGCTGTTTTGGCTAACTTATGTTTTATTTCTTTTTTTTTTGTTTTTAGGCTAATTTGTCATTTAGCTAATATTTCAGCTGGCTATCAGCTTCAGCGTTTTTAACTATCAATTTCAGCATCTTCAGTAGTCAAATTCAGCTCAAAGCATTCACACTATTACCGCAGGTAATGCTATATATCTAGTTCATAATTATGTTAAGGGCTGCACGGTGGCGCAGTGGTTAGCACTCTTGCCTCACAGCGAGAAGGCCCCGGTTCGACTCCCGGCTGGGACCTTTCTGTGTGGAGTTTGCATGTTCTCCCCGTGCATGCGTGGGTTTTCACCGGGGACTCCGGCTTCCTCTCACCGTCCAAAAACATGCTTCATAGGTTAATTGATGACTAGGTGTGAATGTGAGAGTGACTGTGTGTGTGATTGAGGCCCTGCGACAGACTGGCGACCTGTCCAGGGTGTACCCCGCCTTCGCCCATCAGTAGCTGGGATAGGCTCTGGCACCCCCGCGACCCCGAAAGGGAAGAAGCGGTCAAGAAGATGGATGGATGGATGGATGGATAATTATGTTAAAAAGTTACAGTTTTAAATATTTGGTTTTAGAGAGTTCAATAAATGTGTATCCTGTTCGGCCCAAAACCTAAGGTGTGCTTTGGATTTTGGCCCCTTGTGTGATTGAGTTTGACACCCCTGATCTAGAGTGAACACTCACAAAACTGAATGTTATCATTAATAAACTGCTGCACGGTTTAACCAGCAGAACAGCATCACTGTTTTTATTGATGTGACATAAATGAGGCAAAACACACACAAAAAATGAGTAAAAAGTCATTTAAAAATGACTTTTTTTGCTAGTCATTTAAAAAGAAGTCATATAAAATCTCAACAGTATTATTTGTACTTTGGATCTTTCATTTTTCATTGTTTCTTTTTCTTAAATTTTATTTAAGTTATGATTTCCTGAATGTGTGAATGTTTAAGTCTCCATCGTGTTCAGTACAGGTGATTGAAGTGAAATGTCCCTGAAAGGATTGTTGGTGTTCTGTTCCGTCTATGCTCGTGACTCTTCACGTCAGGAATGTGTCAAACAGAAAGCTGCAGGACTGCATTCTCCTCATACTCGGAGCGTGAGCAACTCCTGACGCCTCAGGGTGGAGGATGGAGGATGGAAGGTGGAGGATGGAGAGTGAAGGACTGATGATGGAGGATAGAGATAGAAGGAGAGATGATGGAGGATGGAGATGGAGAGAGAAGGAGTGATGATGGAGGATGGAGAGTGAAGGAGAGATGATGGAGAGTGAAACCTGAGGATGGAGAGTGGAGGTCCTGCTGCTGCAGACATTGAGCCTTTTCAAACATTTGTCCCTAAACTGTGAGAATCAGAAGCTCCTCCTGCAGGTTTGGGCCTCAGGTGTGCAGCAGGTGAACTCTGTCAGGAATCCTCCGGCGGGCAGGGGGCGGGTTCGGCCGGAGACAGCAGCGGCATGGTCCCGCCCCCTCCGCTGAGTCCTCCGGGCTGCTCGGGGGTGAGGGTTGGGGGAGGGGGTACCGGATTTACCGGACTCCACCTGTCACGATCTCTGCGCTGTTCCGCTGCGCGTGCACGCATGCGCGTGTGGCTGTGGAGGGGGACGGACGGGCGCGCGCAGACACGGAACGATATGGAGCTGACCGAACCGGTTCTGGAGCAGGAAACCGGAAAGCCTGCGCGCTCTCGCCGCCGCCTCCTTCATGGTTAGACTCGGGCGAGCGGAGAAGGAAGCCGCCGTGTCCGTCCCGGAGGACGCCTTTCCCCGCAGCAGACCGGAACGCCGCGCCGCAGGATGTCCAGAGCGTCGCAGAGCCGCACGCCCACCCGGGCGGCGGAGAGCGTGGTGGAGGTCAAGAGCAAAGTGAGTCCGCGGCGGGAACGGCGGCGAGAGGGTGGGGCGCATCCGCGGCTCGGAACGCGCGGTGCGCTGCGTCCCCGCCGCTCCGGTTCACGGTCACGCTGAGAAACGCGCCGCGGAGATCCGCCGCGTGGATCGGTTCTGCCCTCGGTTCCGTTCAGCATCCTCCGGTCAGTGCAGGGGCGGATCCGCTCTCTTTAGGGCCCCACAGAGACAGAGCCTCTGGGTCCGCAGTGAGCCCCCCTCAGTGGATTCTGTCAGCAGAAATACCACAGATCTGTTGGTGTTCCTGAGACCTTCAGGTTTGGACCCTTAAACCCAGAGCTCCAGTGTCTATGCTCTTTGATTTACTGGAATAAGTGACAGTGATTCTCCTGATTCTTTCATATGTTTTTTTGAAAACTCAATCACACTTTCAGTGATTTCAGCATTCTTGGTAACAAAACGTTCAGCTTGTTCAGGACAATACTGCTTTTATTTTTGGTATCCATAAACTGTTTGGTGTTTAAAATATTAAGCAAAATATACTCCAAAGGAAATGAATAAAAAAGGCTTCAAATTTTAAGTAAATTACCAACAAGCCTTTAAATATATTAATGGGCTATGTTTTCATTTTTTATAGTAGTTTTGAAAAAAAAATGTTTAGCTTCTATTTTAGCATCAGACTAACATTGTTGGCTAATTTAGTTTACTGAGGCATTTTAGGCAGTTTTGGAGTGTAGCTAGTATCAAAGCAATGGGCTAGTTTTTTGGCTAATTTTGCATCTACTGAGGTTATTTATGCTAATCTGGAATCTAGTTAATATTTTAGCAGCATGCTAACGTTTTTGGCTAATTTCCTATCTACTGAGGTTTTTATAGGCTAATTTAGAGTTCTATTTAGCAACAGGCTAACATTTTTGACTCATTTTGTTTACTGTGGAATTTTAGGCTATTGGAGTTCAGCTAGTATTAAACAATGTGCTACCTTTTTTGGCTAATTTGGAATCTACTGAGGGTTTTTTGGGTTGAGTTTAGCTCATATTTAAGCAACACAAAATATTTATGCAAAATTGGCAAGTATTAGGGATTTATAAGCAGTTTTACTACAATTTTTTTCCCCGAAATTTAGGTCAACTTCAGCGCTCTTTCATAGTTCTTTAATAAAATTTACAGTCTTTTAGCTAATTTAACATTTTGCAAATAGCTTTTGCATTTTTAGCAATTAAAATAAATTGCATCGCCATTTTCAGCAAAAAGCTTCAGCATCTTCAGCGACTACTTTCAGCAAAAAGCATTCACACTAGCATTATTACAGGAAATGCAACTTTTCTAGTTCTAATGGAATTACGTTAATCTTGTTAACAATTTCACAATTACAGTATGTTAAAGATTTTGTGTTTAAGTTTCACTGACGACGCCTCAGGTGTTAAAGGGTTAAGCAGCTAAAAGAAAAGCGGGATTCCTCATAGTTTTTCTTTGTTTTTGTTTTTTTATCTTTCATTTCGTCAGTTGTCCACAGGGTTTAGATGCCCTTCTTGACACAACCTTTTGTCTTTTGAGTGATTCGTATCTAAAATATTTTAATCTGGTTCGTAGCTTTCCTCTGGCTCTTTGCTGCTTGAGGATCCCTGAAAGGTTCTTAAGACTTAATATTTAAGAAAATATTTGTGAATAATGGTCTGGTTAAATGGTAACTGTCTGGATAACATTATGCTTATTCCTTGATTCATTTCACTTAAAGTAGAAAATAATCAAATACTTTGGTTCCATCGGTCAAAAACAGTCAACAGGAAAACAGAAAATTCCTAAGCTTTTGGGGAAGTTTTGCCTCACCAGCAGATTTTTTTAGAGATCACCAGTGATCTCTAAAAAAAACCTTTTCTTTTAAAAACAAATAGATAAATCATGTTGATGAGCTTGAGTGGTTTTAGCGAATGATGGAGGAGTGTGTGTGTGTAAAATAAATGAGGAGCATTTCAGAGTCAGGATGTATGAAGCTGTTAGTGTTGGATATTAGCTGATATGTTGTTCAGAAACCAGTTTGTAATAATGGCAGAAATAATCAATAATGATCAATTATTCATGTGGAAACCTTTAGGTTTGTTTGTTTGTCTCAGAGAGAGGTGGAAATCTTGAAGGACTTCACGATTTAATTCGATTTGATTCAGGAGCAACGATTCGATTATGAAACAATTATCAATGCATCCCAGATCGGCATTTATTTTATTTATTTTTTTGAAAAAATGTTTTTCTTTACTACCAGACTTATAACCAATATGACTAACTTTTCTCCACCAAAGTGTATTTTTAATGAAAGACCAGAACTTGTTAAACTTTTATTGAGAACATAAAAATTCTAGATTGAAAAATATTTCATTTGATAATCAAAAATCGTTCAGAGCTTAAATAAAATGTTCCCTGAAGTCAACAACCTTAAATAAGATAAAGTTACATTTTATCATTAGAGCAGTTTTAATGAAACGCTCTTTAATTCACGTCAAACTAAATAAATAGTTTTCAGCTAGACGCACAATGTGATAGTGCAAATTTGTTGTTTCCTACTTATTTTATTTTGCTGTGACATAACTTACACACGCATGACTATTATCCATCTGATTCTCGACGCTATGACAGCCAAAATGCTTCCAAACAGTCGCTCTCAGCAAAGTCGTGGCCGAGACGAGATCTGGAAGGTCAGCCACGTTGTGCGCTCCTCCTTCACGTTTAGATCTGCTTGTTACTTTTACTTTAAATCATAGACATTTTCTGATTATTTAAAATTCATGAAACGATTCAGAATCATTTATGGATCATAATCGATTCATCTAAAATAGATTTTTTCTCCCACCAGTACTCAGAGGTTAAACCCCGACAGTGACAGGATGCTGATGCGTTTGGGGTCATTGCAGGAGTTCAGTCGAGCAGAGCTGTGAGAATTATCTGCAGTTTTTCCAGTGCTATATTCTATTGTGATGATATTATGGTCTGTCCTGAAGGGGGTCAGCAGAGCAGACAGCCTCAGATCCTCTGAGGGAAGATCGGAACAGGATGTCCCATCATGCATTGTCTGTTCCAAACCTCGATTTAATAACTGTAAGACACCGTATGAGGTAAAGGGGACTCAGGATGTGAGTGTTACGCTGACCCAGCAGCAGACGTATGGATCTGGAGATGTCTGTGGGTCTGAAGATTTGGTTGCTTTATGTTTTATGTCAAAGAAAAGCATGCTGGTGTCGTGCACTGAAACATGGCTGCTAACAGCTGAGCTGTCAACAGGCTCACTCCAGCACCAGAGGAAAGCTTTGAGTTTTCTGAGGAGCTCTGTGTGTGTTTGTTCGTCATGAAGGCTGTGCTGGCTAACTCAGTTCAGGAGAGCTTTTTAACCACTTCCACCGGTCCAGTCCTGTCGTCTACGGTGCCAACGTTAAGCTTTCCTGCTGTGATGAGGAAAATGAATCCAGCATGTCTGAAGAAAACAGCTGCACATGCTCCAGTGTGTCTTTACACTGTAAAATATCTCCTTTGGATAACAGTGCAGTTTGTTCATGTGTGTGTTTGTTATGCCGAACACAATTTTCCATTGGCTTCTCTGGGAAATCAAGGAATTTCATTTAAATTATCGTAAAAAAAATAAATAAAAAAAATTAGGAAAAACCGATAACTAGAGGAGAAACTCCAGTAAAATGTTATTTTTTAAGGACCATGGCTATGTCCAAATTCCCTCCCTACTCACTATACAGTGTGTTCGCCATTTTCTTTTTTGAATATTCTTTTTATTGATTTTAACATATAATAAACGACAACAACCACTTAACCCCCCGCCCCCCACTGTAACTGCACCAGATTATTACAACAAAGAGAGAAATTATATCAAACAGTAGAAAATAAAGTTGAAAAAAAATGACCTCCATAAAGTTCACTATTGTACAGTAACAATTAGTCAGAGCCGTACAGGTACACAAACGTCCTCATACAAATCTATGGCAGAGACATTTTAGATAAATAGATACCTAAATGAAATATCCATTTGGAGAAAATGAAAAAAATTAAATAATGATATTAATAATGATATGGAGACAGTAGAGACGTACTGAGCGTCCAAATCCACTAACTCCAAAGTCGAGTTTACTAGAAATTTCCCAGAAGTCTTTGTGAAAAACTTGCGTTCATCAATGCTCACTAGATTAGTGAATATAGTCCACAATGCATTGGGTCAAACAATTTTTGCGAGGGGAAAAAAAACATGTTTAAATGATTTTTTTTTTTAAGAATCCATCCACATTTTCACCATCAGAACACAGTAGAGTCACAAATAGATGTGAAATGTTTGTATTGATTCAATTTTCACTCTGAAATCAGTGACATCATGTCCCCTGTTTAGCAAAACAAAAGTAAAGTAGTGATCATTGTGTTGGAATTCCTTTAAAATCCAGGGCACTAGAAAGTCCTGTACTATGTAGTTCTTTAGTAGTTAGGAATTGGGTTGAGAATTCAGACATAGCCTGTGTTTTTTGCTAAGTTTGTTGTGGTCCGGAGGACTCAGACGTTAGCAGCATTGTTTGTTCACCAGCAGATCGTTTGTTGTGTTTGTGTTCACTATGCACACTAACGGTGTACGCTCTGATCTGAGTGACAATACTTTGATTATTCTGTAATAAAATCCATCCAAAGCCTAGCCTGTAGAAACACATCTTTAAGTCGAATAATGTCCAAAAAAATCTGTAAATCTCAGGAAGAACTTCAGGTAACAGGACTAATAACTATTAAAATATACAGTACTGAATCACAGTAAATCATACTAGCATACAAGCTAACAAATTCAAGATCTGGAGTAACTTCTACATTCCATCCATCCATGAGCAAACAAGCATGGTTTCCTGATAGTCCTGACCCTTCCAGGCTTCCATACATGTCTGTCTCATCGCTGTCTGCTGACTTCAGCAGCAGCAAATGGAACAAACATTCAGAGCTCCGTTCAGCAAAAAACGGAGTAAATGGTTCAGTGTCCAGCCCCCATACCCCCCCATCCCACCTGCGACACATACACACACCTCCTGACTTCTGATTGGTCCAGACCTATCATTCTTCAAAGTGGAGCCTTAGATTTGGAGGGAAAAATCAAAGATACAAAAAACAGGAAATAGATTTTACCCTTAGATTACCAAATTTTCTGGTGTATGTCACAGTTTTTTTCATAGTTAAACCGGGGTGTGACTTATTATATATTTGCTATTTTCCCAGTAAACACCAGTTTTCTTTTAACAGTTGTTTCTTCTAAAAACCACTAGAGAGCGCTGCATCTGAAGTATTTGCTACTGACAGTCGCAGAAGAAGTGTCGTCCAAAAGAGAATCTAATTGTTTTCCTCCTAAAATTTGATATTTTTCTTATACAGATCAAAATATTAGTATTCTTGCATCTATTTATTTATTTTTAGCCACACTGCGCTTGGCGGATTTGTTCTGAAACGTCTCACTTTTCTCCTAAGCGTGCGACTTATATATGGTTTTCTTCTTCTTGATTAGATATTTTTTGCTCTTGCAACTTATACTCCAGAAATACGGTAGTAGTATTTTGAGGAGTTTGATCACTTTTATGAAATATTAGTGAATAAGATTTCTTCATTTCTGTCTGCTTTAAAAAAAAAGCGTCAGAATTCACACTTTGTAACAAATAAGTTCAAGCATGGCCAAATTGGTCCTGATATTTTTATAATCAAACATAAAAAAAAGCTATTTGAATTACTTACCAATCCAAAATTATTTCTGTTATTATATGTTCATAGTTATTTTTTGCTCCATCAATGATTTGTAATTGTTGGTATTTTAGTGCTAAACAAGTTTTTTTATCATTATTATTGTGTTTCAAGGACGTTTAGAATACTTTGTTCTAATCTGATCCTATTTCCTGGTTAATACTAGTCATAAAACATCAGAGTTGTGAAGAAATGTTCGGTTGAACTCTTTCGTTTTGACGTTTTTTATCATTTGTGCCCCTGAAAGAAGCCATGAGAGCTTCCTGGAGCATAGATGGGATCATTTGCATGTATTTCCCTGACTGGTTAGTGTACGCAAACAAACTGTAGAAATGAAACCGATGAAGACCAGACGCAGCATCAATCAGGATTCAGCTGAAGCTGTTTGCCCTCATGTTTGTCATTCTGACATCTGTCAAACTTTGAACCCTCACCTGATGCTCCTCTTCCTCTGCAGTTTGAAGCAGAGTACCGCCGCTTTGGCTTGAAGAGGACTGTAGCGGGAAACTTCCAGGAGTTCTACCGCTTCCTTCAAAGCATCCACCACATCCGGGGGATGGACGTGCGGCTGTGCTACGCCGACATCCACGGAGACCTCCTTCCAATCAACAACGACGACAACTTCGACAAGGCGGTGAAATCCGCCAATCCACTGCTGCGCATCGTCATCATCACTAAGACAGGTAGGAGTCGTTGTCAGCGCCATAAACCGCTGAAGCTTTCTGCCCTCCAGGGGGCGCTCCACTTGGATTATAAAGTTAGTGAGTCACATCTGTATTTGACTTTGTTCTTGGCTGAGTGTTTAGATCTCAAAGTTTTAATGAAACAGTTGAGGTGAAGATTCACAGCAACAACCTTTGCTGGTTTTAGCTGCTGAGTCAGCGAGGTTTGGAAGCAGCTTCTCCAGGTTTTTGGGAGGGTTTAGAAACAAAAGCAGTTAATGACGTCATCACACAGCTATCCTCAGAAGATCTCACAGATCAAGGTTATTCTTTAGGCTTCATCCCTTTAAAATGTTCTAAACCAAGTCAGCACAGGCCAAGAATCCGGCTTATCCGGAGTATGAAGAAGAAGATCGAGGCCTGCATGCAAACGCAGCTACTCAGCTCAGCTCAGCTCCAAAGCCACGCCCCCTCAGAGGAGATTTTGGAAACAGAGGCTTCAAATCAACATGAAAAAACGTTATAATCCTAATTAAAACACTACTGGGAATATGATTTATTAAATAAAAAAATGTTCATAGGGGATCATAAGGAAGTTCTGGCAGCTTTGATCTGTCCCACAGTTGCTGGTTTGAATCCTGGTTAAAGATCGATTTGGATGAAGAGGTTTTTCAGATGGTTAATTTGGTCCACTTCATCTTTGTTTCTCCTCTGAGTTTTTGTTTATTTGTTCACCTTTTGACATGTCCTCTACTACAGCGAATCAGCTTTCACCGATCCACGCGTTTGATTTGTCAGAGAGTTTCACGCCGAATGCTCTTCCTGACAAAAGCGTGAATTTTCCCCGGGCCGGGACCGGGACAGAGAGACCCTGACCCGGCTTCCTTTGGGGCTACATAGTTAAGACAGTAGCTTGAAGGGCTAGAGTGTGGCTTGATAAACTAAATCTGTTGGACCAGCGTTTGTGAGTCTGCATTCTGCTGAGCATTTACAGCATGTTTACGATTCACTCCCAGAATTCTTCTGGTTGCTGATCATCAGAAAAAAAAGCAATTCTTCATATTTTACTATCTGAAAATGGAACAGAATAGAGATGACAATTTTCAAAGAAACAACAAAAATGTGTTAGTCTTCCAGGTTGTCTGATGACTTGTCCTTAAATTAGATTTTTTTTATTTTTACTGGTTAAATAATGGTTTAATATATTTCTTTACATTTTTGGCTTTTTGCTGCTTAAAGTCCCCTATGACATTTTTTTTAATAAAAAAAAAAGTTTTAAGTAGTGCTTTAATTATGATTATGAAGTTTTTAACCAAAATCCTATGACCTAAATGTCTTAAAAAGCCATTTTTCATGTTGATCTGAAGCCTCTGTTTCCAAAATCTCTTCTGAGGGGGCGTGGCTTTTGGAGCAGAGCTGAGTAGCCCCGCCCCTGAGCCCCCCTCATCTAATTATGATAGCTCTGTGTCTCACTAGCATAAATCTTCACCACTGCTACATCAAAATGCTCTTTCATTGATTTACAATCCTTTCCAACTGCGGTCAAATGAGCCGCCGTTCACATTTCCGTGGTCACATCAAGAAGCTCCGTGGAGTCTGGTGGAGATTTTCCAGCGTTCTCAGTCCTGCTACCGTAAGTATTGGATGAAACTCACACCAAAAATCCAGTGATGCTGATTTGACCACAGAAATGTGAACGGCGGCTCATTTGACTGCAGTCAATGTGAAGATACCATCTTCTCTTCTCCAGAACCTGAACTAGACACTAGGAACAGATGAGGGTTTAGTGCATGTGCAGCAGAGCTGTTGATGGAAAGAAGATCATTCATTCAAACAGAGTCTGTCCGAGACAGTTTGATTGACAGATTTAAAAGGAGAAATACTCAGAAATGAAAAAACTAAATGATTTCTTAT
>NC_050517.1:717600-742121 GCF_002922805.2 Oryzias melastigma
TGCAGGCCACGCCCCTCGTGGTCACAGCTCTCTGTTGTTATTCTGGACTCATGGCTGGCTTTGAAGAGGAGAAGCTTCGCTGGTGTTTCAGGGATGCATGAGGTAGCTGCAGTTGACTTCAGTCGTATTGATCGCTGCTGGACGGGTTCAGCATTCGTCACGTTTGCTTCCGGTTTCCTGCTGGTCATTTAAGAGACAAACACCCTTAAAAACACTAAAACACATCTGTCAACAGAATAAAAAAACAAGTTCTGACAGATTTGCAGAACATAATCAGATCAGCTCGTTTTCTTGGATTTTAGCAGTAAACGATGGCAGACTTTAGACGTGGTGACCTGAGATCAGTCCATGTGAGGAGGGCGGGGCTTCTCCTCGCCCAGGGCGCCGGCGCTGTCCAGAACAGAGAGATTAAAGCTCAGTCTCAGCAGGTTGTTGGGACGACGGGCCTTCTCTAAATCCCTTTCTAATCAGTTTTCCTTTGCAGATGGAAAAGAAAATGTTTGTCCTGATTTATATATAAAGGTTTTTCTAAATAAAACTTGATCCTTGAGAAAAAAAATGTTCTAGAAAATTAATCTGACTGGATCTTTATGAGTGGGCGGAGCTTCTACCACACCCCAGTCTGTGATATAATAATCTTAATTAGGCTTTTCACATGCACCCGAATACAGGAAGTAATCAGATTACCTCACCAATGGCTAATTTCAAAACTCTGATTGTTGTAAATCCTGAAGTTTCTGTCTATCAGCTGAATGAGAGCTAAGATCTTCATGTAGAGAACATGACCATCGGCTGTAAAACGCCATTTTCTGGGACTTCCAACACATTTTTAACATTTCTTTTCTTGAACACATTTTCGGATGTGAAAGGAAACAAAACATTTACATGCAGAGGGAAATCAGGTGGAGGAATCCAGGTGTGCCTTCTAGATTTTGGACACACCTAACAGGGATTTTCATTTGCTCAAGAGTCAGAAGAAAGCCAGCGACTGAAGTGAGGATGGATTTAATTAGTCTATTGGTCAGTTTGAATCAATCTTTATAAACAATGTTAGTTATTGTGATTGTTTTAGACTATTTTTTAGTTTTTATTAAACAAATTCACTAAATTAACTTGTGTTACTTGTTGTGTGAAATGAGTTTTTCATAACCATATAGTATTAGTTGTATTTTATTTGAAATAAAGAATAAGTTGAGATTTAATCGAATCATTTTGTAATCAACTTGAGAACTTGCCTGTGGAAGTAAATTTGGTTGAGGATTTTTTTTTTAGTGACACTCACCAGAACCAGAGTTTTCTTTTATCCAAATCTCTTTTCTCTGCTCAGGAGAAGGTTTGTGTTTCACTCTAGGATACAAAGAGGATTAAACCTCCCGATAGAGATATTTCAGTGTTTCATTGTGGAGGGGTCACAAATACACATCATGGTTAATAAAAGTATTGGTTTTTATCAGTGATTCTAAACATTGTTTGACTTAAAATGCTGAGTTTGGTCAGTAATCTTAGAAACACTTCAGATGAAATGCAAAAAAGAATGCAGGAAATCACAGATTTTTTTTTATAATTTATTAGTATAAGCAGAAAATAGATAACAAAAGCAAAACTTCCCCTAAATACTACTATAACCCTTGTTTCAATGACAGAGGTCAAAGGTCTCATGCAGATATTCACCAGGTTTAAACTGGAGCTGCTATTTCGGTCCATTCCTCCATGCAGATCTCCTCTAGAGCTGGGATGTTTCAACTCAAACCTCAGATTTTCTATTGTACTGAGAGCATACTTTTGATATTGTTTCCCTTTGTTTCCATGGTGATGTTTTTAGGGTTCTTGGTCATGTAGAATCCAGACCAATTTCCTCGTCAATGTTCTCACTGATGGAAAGACACTTTTGTCCAGAATCTCTCCATACATGGATCCATTCCCTCTTTCCTTCGTACGGATCAGTCGTCCTGTGTCGTTTGCAGAAAAACAGCCCCAAAGCATGATGTCTCCACCCCCATGCTTCACAGTGAGTTCGGGGTTCTTTCTCCCCAAATGCGGCGAGTAGCATTTCATTTTGGTTTCATCTGACCCATGATCTTCTCCCAGTCCTCCTCTGGATCCTCCAGATGGTCTTTGGAGGACTTTAGACGGGTCTGGACATGTTCTGGTTTAAACGGTCTGCAGACACAAAAACCTATGTGCTATACAATCAAATAAATGATTCTCTTTTACATTCTCTCTCTTACAGTTGAGGTGTGAACATTACAGGCCAAACTCAGCTGTTTGAATAGAAAACTTTCAGATATTTTTGCCCCACTGCTCCTCAGATGATGCTACTTTTCAACCTGATTGCCATCAGCTGCCATTGTTTCATTTCTCAACCAGCTGTCGGTGTAATCAGATTACCTCAGAGATCTGGAGGCAGAAGCAGCGAGTGAGGGGAGGGCGAGAACAAAGGAAATGAGATAAAACAGGACACACTGCTGAGGAACAAATGCCTGAATCGGGCACATGATGCTTCAGGTTCAGCAGAGCGTCAGCAGGAGGGCGGGTCAAACATGACATCATAGCTCTCGTTTGGAACCAAGCCCTCTGACCCTCATAAAGTCCTGTTAGGATTGATCAGATCCGGAGAACCTCTTTATCTAAGCGTCTGGTTCTTCTGGAGCTTAAAGAGCTTTCACAGAAGAATAATCTGTTTGTCATGGAAGCAGGCTAACACATGCGGCACCTGGAGACCAAATATGAGACAAAATCTTTACCGGTCTGCTGGTTTTGACCCGGTTGTGGGTGTTCTGGTGTTGTCTGGACCTGATTATTGTCAGCGCTGCTGAGTCTCATCACTTTGAAGACATGGCTGACGCCGTCACTGGGACTAAAGCAACGACCTTCTCACCAGGCTGGAAGTCCTGTTTGACAACATCATGCTGCTTTTTCATTTTCATTTGCAAGCTGGCCCAGAATTCCTTTGGGATTTGATTGGCTCACCAGGACTCGATCCAAGTGATTCCTGTACAGATTTATGTGTGGCAGCTGGCAAATGGCTCAAATGGGATGCCCTGATCCCAAGAATTCCCTATTAGCAAACAGTGGATTTTAATGTTTGGCTCCACCTCTCTAACGGCCAGTGAAAGGGTTTTAGAGGAGGTGAGAGGACGGTTCTGTTTGAGCTACCGTCATGGCTGTCAGGAGCCGAAGGCAGGTCCGTGTGCAGCTCCAGATGAGGTATCACTCATTCAATGCAGCCAAGCTCGCCGCTCTTCTTAGACATGGAATTCATAGTTTCCCTCCACAGGAGGAGGGCCAGAACCACCGGGATGCTCCTTCTCTGATGGGTCCTCCTCATCTCCTATTGTAGTGTGAGGGGGTTGCTGGGACATTTCTCTTTTACCCGTCTCCTGTGGACACTTTAGTGAGCCAAAACTCAAAAATGAGCCACAACAGGTTCTGAGTTCAAATTAGAACAAGGGTGGGGCCTGAAAGATACTAATTTTCCATGGCCCGGTCCGAATTCTTCCCTTCTCCCTTCCCCTTCATTTAGCCCTCCAAACGGACAGTTATAAAAAAATAGTGTCTCAGAATTCGGACGTCACTTTCATTCGATGACGTCACCAATAGTTGCCGGTCCGCTAGCGTTAGCGCGGAGCTTTCAGCGCTCAAATATACATAAGAGCGGTTTTATAACTTTAAAAAGGTCATGCTACTCAAAAAGTCATACTTACATTTAACTGTTAACTTCAGATAGCACCCGTGTGAAGAAAAGTGTGACGTGGTTTACCCTCGAAACAGAGGAGTTTGTATCTCCACTTGGAGGGTCGGATTTAAAAAAAAAAAACTTAATTTCTGGATACACTTGCACTAAAAATACATCCTCAAAAGGAAGGATCGGAAGAAGGGAAGAATTCGGATTGGGCCTTATTCTGCATTCTTGTGGTGTTTAAAGATTTGTTGGTTTTCCGATATTCATGTGTGATTTCCAAGTCAGACAGTCATTTTTCTGATCATTCCAACACCACATGAACGCAACATTTCCCTGAGTTTGAGTTTTTCCCAGAGACATCAACCCATCAGGGAAAATGACACTAAAATGAAATAAAAACTCCAAAATGTTGTGTTTTAAAGTAATTTTTATTTAAGATTAGGGCATGTTTTTGTCCAGATTCCGTGATATTTCTTTCTTTTACGAGGTGAATTACCAAAGCACATATCAGCTCCTGATCTGGCCCTTCCGTCAAATTTTAGAACGCTTTGTAGTCCACGAGTAAGAAAGTTTGCCCATGCCTGAGCTATAACGTGGTTTGAGCGTTCAGGAGAATTTATTTAGTGTTTATGCTCCTGTAATGTTTGGTTTCTCCACATCTCTTTCTTTTTAAGTCTTCTGCACCAAAAGCTGGAAGCAGAAACATCACAAGCCTCTTTTAAATGTATGACTTTTAAAATGGAAGCTGGTGTGTCAACACTGATTCTGCTCCAAGACCAGGTCAGCTAGATTTGACATCAGGATGCTTACACTTTTTTCCATCTATGTGTACACATGCACAGCAAAATCTGTCTAAATCAGAGTCAGATAAAAAGACAGAAGGTCAGAGTTATACTGACGGATAGGAATCTGAAATGTGCTGATTAGCATCTGTGGATGAACGCTGATGATATATTTCGTCTCATCCGATCTGCTCAGCACATCGTCCAACCCACAGCCGGCATGTTTGCACGTCCCCCCTCCTGCAGAGGAATGACACGCTGACGGCTTTCTGGGATCCCACTGGGTCTCATCCATAGAACGGGAGTCGTGTTTTTAATAATCACGTTACTGGGAGGAACAGGAATGTTAGTCCACAGGATCGGGCTGGAGCGGGAATTTAAAAAACTGTTGATGAACCTTGTATACACAGTGTTATAATTTTAGATTAGATTGTGTTATTTTATTTACATTTAAGTTTGTTGGACTTTTCTAACATAGGTCATAAATCTGGTACATTGTCCTGTAATAGCTGTCTGTTTGGACTAACAATGGATGGAAAGAAAGAAGAGTTAGATCGGCAGACTAAAGATAACCAGAAACCAGCTGTCAGAAGCTCTACAATGACAGAATTGACGTTGTTTGTCAGACCTATAACCAAACAATCACTTGGGTATGGAATAGTTCAGCCACAAACGATATTTTAATAGTCGACTAATCACTGATTATTTTTTTCGATGAGTTAAATAATCGGGTCATGAGCAAACTGGATGTACAGCACACATCTTAACCATCATTAATTTTAAACTAACGAAAAAGTAGATATATAGCATTAGCTGTGATAATGCTAGTGTGAATGTCGTAAGCTGAATTTGGCCGCTGAAGATGTTAGTGCTGATAGCTAAAAACGCTGAAGTTGATAGCCTAAAAAACTGAAAAAAAGCTAGCATGTAGCTGAAGTATTAGCTAAACTCTAAAATAACCTAAAAAACAACAAAGCCTAAATTAGCCAAAATACCTGGGATATAGCTGAAATATTGGCTAAACTCCAAAATAGCCTAAAAAATAAAAAAAAAACGCCTAAATTAGCCAAAACAGCTAGTGTGCAGCTGAAATATCATCTAAACTCCAAAAACTTTATAAATGCCATAATAGTTGTTGACTATTTTACTAGTCGATTAATCGTGGCAGCCCTAGTACGGAGCAACACAGAGTGACTCTGGAGGGAAAGTCAACCAAAGACAACACCGCCGATCCATTCAAATATTGGAATGATTTGGAGTTTTGTTTGGAATCAGCCCAACCAAATCTAAAAACACCAGCTGGGACTGTGGAGGAGTGGAAGTTACTTTATCAGGATTTTTTTTTCCTTACGGTTTCTGTGATTAAGACGGAGCATTTTCCCCTCAACAGGAGCAGTATGGGAAAATAAACACGTCAACCAAGGCTCCTCCAGCCCCCAAATACTTGGAATCTGCATGAAGAGCTGCATGAAAGTATGAAAATATCCATGTGCCACAAGACGGGAGGAGAGAATGAAATATTCATACCTAGAAAAAGATGCCAGCAGAGGAGGAAAGTCCCTGAAATAGATGAAGAGTTTTTCTGTCTGGATTCTGCTGCCAAAAGGAAGATTTGTTCGTTTCAGTTGAGTTCCAGCTTTGACAGAGGAGATTGTGAAAAGAATTTCTGCTGAAACTCTCTGACAAATTCTGATGAGAGCAGATTATGTGTTTCTGAAAAGGACCTTAGCACACGAAGAAACTAAAAACCCGGACGAGGTGCGGGGAAAGGGTTAGGCGGGAAACCGGCAGCCCCGAGCGGCTCCGGTTACCTCCGCTTCCTTCACGGGGCTCAGCTGAAAAGTTTAATAAGGTTTCTTGTGTTTTTATTGAATGAGGAAGTAGAACCTGTGACCGCGCTCTCACCCTGCAGGTTCAAGTCAAAGAATAATAACTCCCAGAATGCACAGCTGCAGCGGGTTGTGTGAATCTTTGATTCACTGCCGGTTTGAACCTTTAAGTGAAACATCAATATTTAGCACGGCCCCGCGGGGCAGAAAAAGAAGTCTTTGTCTCTTGAAGAATGTGCCCCTCTGAGCGTTTGTAGCTGCCACTAGAAACCAGGACTTCATCCGTCTGACATCATCAATATTTACTGCAGAAACTGAGCTGATGTTTCAATTCAGTTTTATTTATATAGCCCAATATTACAACACGATTGTCTCAACCGGCTTCACACCGGTAACTGTCCAAAAATATAAAATCATGAAATATAAACAATAGCTGACTGCTAAACTAAACGGACTAAACTGGGCATCCCTGCCCTTAACCCCTCCCTCTCGGTGAGGAAAAACTCCTTAAAAAACCGATTCTGGGGGAAAAAAAGCAGAAACTTCAAGGGCATCCACAAGAAGGAGAGGTCTTCTCCCATTACAGACAGGCTATGTACCAGAACTTTTAAAGAAGAATTAGCTTATCTAACTCTACAACTACATGTTTGAATCTAGATGTAGCTTTGGGACATCTGGGTATATGAGACGAGCCAGAGGTGAGGTCCACTGCCAAGAACGGGAGCACAGATGGCCACTTGGAATCTGGAATGTGTCCCCCTCTCCTGGAGGGGAGTGGGAAGGAGGGACAACACATGAATCACACTGCACCAAGCAGAAGCATCGAGAACTAAATGAAAAATAATTGATAAAGTATCGTGGAGTAGATAGAAATAGATGACAGAGCCCCAGTGAACCATACTTTACCCAGCTTCTAACCTCTAGCAGCCTACTAATACAGTAGTACTAATGCAGTAGTACTAATGCAGTAGTACTAATGCGGCAGTACTAATACAGTAGTACTAATGCGGTAGTACTAATGCGGTAGTACTAATGCAGTAGTACTAATGCAGTAGTACTAATGCGGTAGTACTAATGCAGTAGTACTAATGCAGCAGTACTAATGCGGTAGTACTAATGCAGTAGTACTAATGCAGTAGTACTAATGCGGCAGTACTAATGCAGTAGTACTAATGCAGTAGTACTAATGCAGTAGTACTAATGCAGCAGTACTAATGCAGCAGTACTAATGCAGTAGTACTAATGCAGTAGTACTAATGCAGTAGTACTAATGCAATAGTACTAATGCAGTAGTACTAATGCAGCAGTACTAATGCAGTAGTACTAATGCGGTAGTACTAATGCAATAGTACTAATGCAGTAGTACTAATGCAGTAGTACTAATGCAGCAGTACTAATGCAGTAGTACTAATGCAGCAGTACTAATGCAGTAGTACTAGGACTGGGCGATAAAACAATAACCATAGATATTGCGATATAACTTTTTTCTTGAAAGAGGAATGAGTCTATCGTGATAGACTTTTATTTTGAAGGATCTGAAATTGACATTCGCCAGTTGGAAGTGTTTTCTCCTATTTGTCGATTAAAAGTTAGAGAGTTAGGCGAGTAAATGTTTGTATCTTATTATTTATGTTTATTTGCTCTCATTTTGGACTTCTCCACGAAGGCAAACCGTGTGGACTTATAGCACCAACCAAGAGTTTAATAAAAAGTGTTGATTTGGTGGCCCTGATGTAGCATTAGCATGATGCTAATGCTAACGAGCTGTTCCGTGTGCCGTCTGCATGTAAACATGGACCACTTTACAGTCAGACAATATTTTACATGGACTTTTAAGACATGGTGGATAAATACAACAAAAATAACTCGTAGGAAATTCATTAAAAAAGGTTTTTAAAATAATAGAATTGAATCCACTGTGTATTAGCAGTGGGCGATACACAAAAACAACCTTTTTTTCTCAATTGGAGTTTACAGTTAGATGACAACAGAGACGTTTTCATACCATTTATAAATTACTTCTACGCAATTTAATTGTCTTATAGGAAATTTAGAAAAAAGTTCAAATAGTAAAATGCCGAAGTTATTTGTGTGTAAAATACTGTTATAATTTTGTTTGTTCTGTGAAGCCTGAAAAATTTAGAATTTATTAGTAGAATGAATGCTTTGTTTTTAAATAGAGCTGAACAGACAGTTTAGTGGTTTATTCTATTTATGTTCTCGTTTGAAACTTGAAAGCTTTCGCATAAATTTTCAGCTTAGTATACATATATATGTATATATATATATATGCATGGTGCTCAGTGCATATGTTATGTTGAAAGTATAAGAAATACATATTTAAATCTAAACTGATGATTACACTTTTCTTTTTTGAGCTGCAGAGCGTTCAAATTTGACAAATATAGTTATTTGGTTTATATCGTGATATACATCATTATCACCCAATATGGAAAAAACTATATTGAGACATAAAAACTCCATATCACCCAGCTAGTAGCACTAATCCAGTAGTACTAATGCAGTAGGTGAAGGTGTCCAACACCGTTACCAGCTGTCCAAAACTTGACCAACGTTTTGGTGAACAGTGTCATTTTTTAGGTGATCCGGGCTGAATGTTGGGTTTTTGTAAAACACATTTTAATCTATGATTCCTGAGTTTCAGAGTCTACTCAGTGATTTAATAAAAGCAGAAACTTGAGAACTGTTATTACACAAGAATTATATTAGATCAGAGGGTCAAACGAGAAAGACAAAAGCACCTGAAAGTCGGTGGTGAAGCAGACGGGGAGCCTGGTCTGCTGTGATGCTGCTTCTCAGTCAGCACCTGTGCAGCAGAAAGATTTCACACCTTTTGGGAAAAACTCTAGTTTGCTTTAGTTTTCGTTTCGCTGTTTTGTTTGTGCCAGATTAGGTCACGTTTTTTACTGATTTTGTCAGGTTGTTTTGGAGCTTGAAGAGGTTTTTGTCTGGTTTTTATCTGGTGTTTTCCAGGTTGTTGTCAGGACGTTTATCTTTCCGTGGGGTTTTTCTCAGGGTTGTTTTTGTCTGAGTCTGCAGTGGAGACACAGCATCAAGCTGTTTTCAAACAGGCCTCCCTTCCTGTGTGGGCTTAGCTGTGTCTGTCCCTCCAGGCGATAGTCTGCCCCCTCAGCTGAGGCTCTGTCTATGTTCTGTGAGGAAACTACCTGAACACATGTTTGGTGTGTGTGCACAGGTGGATGCTGTCCCCCATTACACACACATACACCCACACACAGTCAGGGTGAGGCAGACAAAAGGAATGATGTCTGTCTGAGGAATGCAGAAGGTCAGGTTAGTCTCCACAGAGGCTTCCTGCATGTTTCTCTTCCTTTCAGGGTAACTCTCAGCCTCGTCTACAGAAACATGAGCATGACAAAAACCTGTCCTGTCGAGCTAGAAGAAGCCGAGCTCCTCCTGCATGTGGGATCATGGATTCCGCTGGAGGTGATGGTTTGAAACCCAGCTGTGATCTGAGAGGAGTCGGGTTTGATTTTGGACAAACCCGTCCTACAGATGTGTTCAGTCTGAGGAGGAGACAACAGAGACTCATCTTCTGATGAACAACAACAACAACGGGATTACAGGCTGAGATTAAATCTGTCTGCATGATGAATGTGGGTCTCTTGTGGGAGCTGCTGGTGCGCTCACAGAGTGGAGTAATCCTGCAGGGGCCTGTGGTTTTAATCCTTAATGAGGGAGAGTCTGTGTCGCCTGCAGATCATCTGTGCGGGCTGAGTCGACATATCTGAGTGCTGCATCATGACGCTGCCACGGGGCCTGTAGGGCTGCCATGGTTAGTCGACAACTAATCGACTATTGAAGTAGTCGACGACTAATTTGATAATCAATAAGTCATTACATTATATTATATGCTAGCTTTTTGGACTATTTTGGCATTTATTAGGGTTTTTTAGGCTAGTTTAGAGTTTAGCTAATATTTTGAGCTACATGCTAGCTGTTTTGGCTAATTCTGGCTTTTTTTAGGCTATTTGGAGTTTAGCTAATCTTTCAGCTGCATGCTAGCGGTTTTGTTTCCAGCCTTTTTTGTTCAGGGTTTTCAGCTATCAGTTTTAGCATCTTCAGCAGTCAAATTCAGCTTACAGTTTTGGCTAATTCAGGCTTTTTTTAGGCTATTTTGGAGTTAAGCTAATATTTCAGCTGCATGCTAGCTCTTTCGGTTTCTAGCCTTTTTTGTTCAGCGTTTTCAGCTATCAATTTCAGCATCTTCAGCTATCAGCACTAGCATCTTCAGCAGCCAAATTCAGATACAGCATTGCTGCTTCTGGTGATGATGAACTTCTTGCTCTGAGACACACCTCAGCTCCTCCACCACTGGTGTCCTTCACCGACACTTTAACAGCTCTGCCTCCGTTGAGGCAGAAATGCTGTGTTGTGATGGATCTGTATTGTAAATTGTGCAGCCCATGATTCTGCAGAGCCCTCCTGTGCAGCTACAGTTGACTTCATCCACCTGTGATCTCGTTTTAGTACAGTCTGCACGCTCAGGTGGAGAAGAGGTAGGACTGCAGTCAGCCTCAACCAGCAGCTTCAGCTCTTCCATTACCTGTAGCCGTACCCCAAGAGGGAGTGCTTCCATCTAGAGCCAAGTGGTGTAATTACACGGGGTTGAGAACAAGGCACAAATTTAAATTTCAGTTCAATACACATATTTGTAAACCTATATCCTTTTGCTTGTAGGTGAGTGGCAGCATGTGGCTTCCCTGAGTGTTTGACAGTCAAAGTTTAAGTCAGAACAGAGCAGGACAAAACTGGCGACTCTGAACTTCAAACCCAACAGTGGAAGCGCCCAGCTCAGTGCTCACACAAACACACACGGACAGGAAAGCAGCGAGGCCGCGTAACCCAACCCACCAGAGGAAACCGGAGGAATCTGGAACGGTCCAGTGGGCTCAGTTCAAAAAAGAGTCAAAAAGAAGAAAAACAGAGTTTTTTTATGTTTCTCCATCGTTTTTGACTGTCAGAAGAAAGCCTCGCACTGGATTTACTGGATTATGAACTTTCACATTTACTTTGTAAGTGATCCAGGTGTGAGGTGCAGCAGAACAATATTTTCAGACCGAATTCCTCTGGAGTTCTTCCATCCGTGAGATGAGCAGATAAAGATGCAGGTTTGGAGACGTTCCTCACACCACGTCCTTTTCCTTTCACACTTTCTCAACCCTTACTTGTTTAGAACAAGCTTGAAAGGGATTTTCCTCCCATCAGGTTTCTGTTCAGGGTCTGTTTTTGAACTGAACCTCCCCAGATGGTAGATGGGATCAGCTGACCAGCGCTGAGATACACGTTTACTGGAACTCTCAGTGTGAAGCTAAAGCAGGTCTGTGCCTGTCCTCTGCTCCCAGACTCCCACCGGATGGCTGGGGGGGGCTCCTGCTTCACCAGAGAGGCTCCGTGTCCCAGAAGTCAAGTTGGGGATTGGAGGGCCAACATCCCTCCTTGACTGCTGCTCAATCAGATCTTTGTCTTTAATCAAGTGCAGAGCTGAGCGAGAACTGCAGCTCTTTTCTTCTGCTGTGCTCATGTTTTAAATGTGTGTTTACTCTGCCTTACACAGACTCCCCCCTCTGTACACTCTCGATTCAGGGAGGGGTTCAAGATGATAAACACTATCGTTCTGTTTTGTTTTTCCTTAGATGATGATTCCATGGTTTTTGCCACCAACTCCCTGCAAAGGCGCAAGAAGGTGATGACCCTACCAGGACTGAATCCAGGCGCCACACACTCCAGAGGAAAATCTGTCCCCCAGATTGGTCCGCCACAGGACTTCAGACAGATCTCCTCCATCATCGACGTGGACATCCTGCCGGAGGCATACAGACGGGTGCGGCTGCACAAGCACGGCACCAACAAACCTCTGGGCTTCTACATCCGAGACGGTGTGAGCGTGCGGGTGACGCCTCACGGGGTGGAGAAGGTAAGGAAAGCTCCTCCGTGCTGTTGGTGCTCGTGAGAAGCCGACATACGAGGATTGACTTCTGTCCGTCCTCCTGCAGGCTCCGGGGGTGTTCATATCCCGCGTGGTGCGGGGGGGCCTCGCTGAAAGCACAGGTCTGCTGGCCATCAACGACGAAATCATCGAGGTCAACGGCATCGAGGTGGCAGGGAAGTCTCTGGATCAGGTAAACATTGAGAGGGTTCAGACAGAGCTGGAGTTACAGTCGATCTGGAGCCAATCAGAATCCAGAACCAGTCGGAATCTGGCACAATCAGAATCCAGAACCAATCAGAATCCAGAACCACTCAGAATCACGCTAAATAAAACTAACCTAACTGTCAATCATTCATCCAAGCCACACCTTCACAGCTCAGTATAGCTCCACTAGCCCCGCCCCCTTTTTGGCATTTTTCAAACCTGGGCTGAGAATGGAGTCGGCCTCCAACTGCCCTGTTTGGTTACCCTTTAATAAAGGAAGCTGTCAAATCTCTGCATCTTTCTTGTTGATCACATTTACAGAGCAGTGTATATTTATAATTAATATTTAGTTATTATTTTTTTATATTTTAGACTCTTTGTAGAAATGAGCAGTAAAATGATCTGAATAAGGAAGCTGAGGACAAAAGAGAAAGTCATGCATGAAATCAAAATTGTTTAGTTGTAGAAAACAAAATATAACAATGTAAAAATAAATATAGAACATTAAAATAATAGAAAAAGATAACAAATATCAGATATGATACCAAATCTGAAAATGTATAAATATTTGTTTATTTATGCCCACATATCAGAACAAAATAAAAGCCTAAATCCCGTTTCAACAGAAATGTTTTATTTTTCATCATTCACACGTTGAACCGTCTCCTCCTGTGTATGTTTCAGGTTACAGCGATGATGGTGGCTAACAGCCACAACCTCGTCGTGACGGTCAAACCAGCCAATCAGAGGAACAACGTTTATCGCGGCAGCAAAACCTCCGTGGGGAACACTGGCTCCGTGGGCTCGGCTGGCTCCATCGGCTCTGCTCTGTCACATGACTCTCCAAGCCCCGCCTCCCAGAGCAATCCCATCACTGCCAGGTACGAGGAGCCTGAATGCATAAATAAATGGAAACGTCTCCTGATGGTCTGCAGGAGGATCTCTGATGCTTTGGGCTGTTGGTTTATCAGTCAGTTTCTGCGTGATTGACGCTGCGTTCTCCTCCTCTACCGCAGCAGCAGCCAGGCTGAGGGTGACAGCGACGATGAGGACGACGAGGGAGACATCATCCTGGAGAGCGACGGCCTGAACCCCTACAGCAGAGACTCCGCAAGGAACGGCGCCGCCGCCGCAGGACGACCGTTCCCTCAGAGCGTCTCCATGCCCAACAGCATGGGAGCGTCGCTCAGCAACAGCGCCTCCTACAGCCAGGACAGGAACCACAACCACGCCGGCAGCAGCGGGAGGGAGAGGATGAGGGAGGACGGAAACATGATAACACTGTGACAGCGGTTGCTATGACGACGGACTAAACCATGAATGCTACAGAAAACTTTTAGAAGACTAGAGTTTGAGCACAACATCTGCGGGGTTAGGGCTGCTGGACGCATGCAGGTGCGTGCACGAGCGCGTGCACGAGCGCGTGCAGCTCTGACTCCCTCTGTGTGACCTTCAGCCACTAAAACTGACCTCCGACCAGCAGGACGCTGCAGCAGATGCTGTCCATCGTTAAACTCCATGAGCAGAAATGACCCATCATGAGGTTTGAAGGGGGCGGAGTCCCAGACTGTCGACTGCAGATGAAAGCTGCACAAGCTCTGACTCATACAGGATCTTTTGTCCAACATTTTTAATTTCTAGAGCATATATCCTAAATATTCTTCATTTTATAATAAGCAAAAAAACATCTGTCAACAGAACAAACGAACATTCACCAGATGTAAGATATGTTTTTAAGGACAGGTCAGAGTGAGTGAACTCTCACCTGTTGAGTCAATGCAAACTAAAGAGCAGGTAAGAATGTCTGCAGGTGAGTCCAGCTGCCTGAGGCGGTGGAGTCCGCAGAGCCGAGGACGGGTCAGGAAGCACCTGGCTCGGTCCACCTGTTCCACCTGTAACATGATGTAGCTCCAAATCCTTGTTATCAACCTCATTTTGCTGAATAAACGGGACAATGAAGGACTTTAGAGGAGATCCTGAAGGCCTGTTTCTGTGTGTGAAACATCATCCAAACACAACAAAACAGACAGCATGCCTTCAGAATAAAAGCCTGATGAGCTCTGGGCATGAGAAGAGAGAGAGAACCTCAGTAAAACATGTGGGTAGGACTTATTCCTGGTCGTCAAGAGATCCTGAAGACTTTACGAGTCGCACGTCCTCCTAACTCTGAGGATCTTTAAAGCGTTCTAGAAGCTGCTGGATGAAAATCAGAGATTTTCAGTTGCATTTGGTTAAATCACAGCTACTCCAGCAGGGGTGTCGAACTCAACCGCACAGGGGGCCAAAATCCAAAACACACCTTAGGTCGCGGGCCAAAGAGAATAAACACAATACATTTTTAAAACTTTAAAAGCGTAACTTTTTAACATAATTATGCACTAGATATTAGTTCATGCAGTTCTGACAACATATTTGACTTTATGCAAAAAGTCTGTTATAATTCCGCCTCATTAAAGTTTGAAAAAATGTCTCAACAACAAAATATCCATAACCTGGACTGGTCTGAACCGGTTCTTAGCCTCTCAGTCCACATTCGTTTTCTCTGTTGGTGATTTATGAGTGAAAAAACTCACACGGTGGTGTAGCAGTTAACACTCATAGTGAGAAGGTTCTGGTTCCTTCTGTGTGGAGTTTATATGTTCTCCTGTAGGGCTGCCATGATTAGTCGATTAATCAACTATTAAAATAGTAAACGACTAATTTAATAGTCGATTAGTCATTACTTTATATTATATGGGGTTGGAGTGTAGTAAAGCTAAGTTATAATGGCTAATGTTAACTTTTTGGACTTTTTAGGCATTTAATGAGGATTTTTTGGAGTTTAGCTAGTATTTTAGCGGCATGCTAGCTATTTTGGCTAATTTAGGCTTTTTGTGTTTTTTAGGCTATTTTGGAGTTTAGCTAATATTTCAGCATATTTCCGTATATTTTCAGCGTCTTCAGCAGCCAAATACAGCTTACAGCACACTAGCATTATTGCAGATAATTTATTTAGAATATATCTAGTTTTAAGTTAGTTTAAAGCTATCGATGGTTAAGATGTGTGCTTTACATCCACTCTACGCATGACCCGATTAGTCAACTACCGTATTTTCCGGACTATAAGTCGCGTTTTTTTTCATAGATTGAATGTCCCTGCGACTTATACTCCAGTGCGACTTATATACGAATTTTTAATGATGAGATATGGACCGTAAGTCTAGAGTGCCCTCTTATGGTGATCTATGCAATTACTTTATTTACTTTAGTTATTCAGACGTGACACAGAGGACGAAGAATTTAAGGGATTTAGTGATATGGAGTGAGATTGTGTGCAATTAATTACAGTAAAGATACAAAGTTGATGAGTTCTTGAGGCTATAGTTAAATAAAACTGTTATGTTATATAAATGCTACACCTTTTCGTTTTTTTCATGATGCTAATACGTGAATATGTGTTGACACATATTCAGACTGTTTTCTATTCACTTATGAATGTTATAACTTACCTTCCAGGATGATGTAATATCGTTTTTTTCAACTAGTTTGTAAAATAAATTACTTGAAAAAAATGCGACTTATACTCCAGTGCGACTTATAGTCCGAAAAATACGGTAATCGTAAAAAGTAATCGGTGATTAGTGGACTATTAAAATAATCGTTTGTGCACTGTTCTCCTCATACAGTTGGTTTCCCCCCACAATCCAAAACTTGCTTCATAGGTTCATTATCGACTCTAAATTGTCCCTTAAGTGTGTGTGGTCGTCTGTCTCTGAGTAACTAAAGCAAACTTGGAACTTACTAGAAGGGATAGGCCCCAGCAACCCTGTGACTCTGAAAAGAAATAAATGGATGTGAAAATCGGGTTACAACTACAGAACCTCCATTGTAGTGTTGCACTGCCCTGCTGTGGTGAAAACGATTCACTGCAGGAAGTCAGTGATGGTTTAGCAGACTTTATTCATGGGTCACGGGGAACACTAAAGCGAGGAAACATCCAGAGAAGCGGAGCTCCGTTTGCTGTTGGAGCCGAGCGACCATGAGACTCATCTCCTCCCGAGACAGGGGAGCGGCGTTTTCTCTGAGTTCAGAACACTGTTGGTCCTTCTGAAGTCCAGCAGCTGAAGCCTCTGGAGGTCTGGGAGCACACAGCAAAAAGATTCAAACTGCAGAGATCCATCAGAGGGAGAAGAGCGTAAACACTGATGGCTGTCCTGACATATTGCTTTGTTTTTCACAGACTTTCTTTTCATCACAAGTCTTCAAATTTACCTCAGAAACAAAAACATTAACAGGTCAATTTCCACAGGAAAAATTCATCCTATAAAATCCAGGATATTTCTTTAATTTACATTTAAATAAAACAAAAAAATGATATTTCACTGGAACGAGCTTCCTTGTTTTAAGAAAGAAATGTCCTAACAGTGAAAATGTTCCCTTGCAACATGAAAAGAGCAGAACAAGGGTAACATCTGATAAACATGAGGGTTGTTGGGATTTTTGCAGAGCAGAGACCCCTGTCGTGGTATCGCCATGGTAACGATAGATGATGCTGAGAGCTGCTGCCGCATTAAAAAGCTGCAGCCGCTCTGCTGCACGTGCAACACTGCAGGAGGACCGCATAGAGATGCAGAGCTGTCGCTATGGCAACCTAACTCCGAAACACTGTTAGAAGTAGCTCATTAGAGAAACAGTACTTTCTGCTGAGTGTTAAGGAGCACTATTGAAGGGTGAGTAGTGTGTTGTGTTGTGTGACTGGTGTAGGACATCAGAGCAGAAAGCAGCGAGAGAACGAAGCCTTCACAGATCTACTTCATTCCTCAGCGTCAGTCTGTGCTTTTAGGCTTTGTTAATTCATTTTGACTGAAATTCCTAAATTCCTGTGGCTTCATGACCCAAACACTTTGATTTAAGGATGTTGTTGCAGGAGTTTAGATTTGTGTTCATTAGGGGATTTTGTTTTTTTTAGACAAACAGACTTTAGGTTCCCCATTTGGTCGATGCATTTCATTTTTTAAGGACATGATCAACAGTTTCCCTTTTATGGAGTAACTCAAGGATGTGGGACTCTGGTCCTCGAGGGCTGGCATGCTGATGATTACCTACAGTGGGATCAAAAGTTTGGGCACCCCAGATAAAGTGTTATATTATTGTGCATAAAGAATCCAAGGAAAGGTTACTTATTAAACATTATATTAACATGTCTTTATTTCCATCATTTACCTTGTATAAAATAAAAGAAGAGAAAGTATCAAGCTATATCAGAAGAAAACCTCTCCTATGTCCTCACCACAAAATTCACATTGAAGTTTGCAATTAAATCTATAAACAAGCCTGGTGTATTTTGGAATCAAGTTCTGTGGACCATTTGGGTTAAGATGGAACTTTTTGGCTGCAATGAGCAAAGATACGTTTGGAGGAGAAAGGGTCCAGAGTTAATGAAAAGAACCTCTGTCCAACTGCTAAGCATGGGGGTGGGTCAATCATGCTTTGGGCTTGTATTGCAGGAAACAATTCACCATTAGACGAGTGGATTCCACAACATTTCAGCAAATTTTGGACACCAAGTTGAAGAGAAGTTGGCTTCTTCAAACTGATAATGATCCTAAACACGCCTCCAAATCCACGCTGTCTTAATTAAGAGGCATAAACTGAAGGTTTTGCAGCGGCCTTCCTGATCACCTCAACATCATTGGAAATCTGTGGATAGACCTGAAAGGAGCAGAGAATAACAGACATCCAGAAGTCTCAAAGAACTGGAAGACTTTTGTAAAGAAGAATGGATGAAGATATCTTAAACAAGAATCAAGAGACTCCTGGCTGACTACAAAAAGTCTTTGTAAGTTGTGATACTTGCCAACAGGGGGCAGCACAAGGTACTAACGCTGCAGGGTGTCCAAACTTTTCCACACAGTTATTTGGTTCTCTGTTATTTTGAAAGGGTAAGTGATGGAAATAAAGCCTCATTTTTTTGACAAATTAAAAGAATGTCTCACCTGTAATCTGATACCTTTAGAGAACTTTTTCATCTTTCCTTGGCTTCTTTATGCACAATAATATAACATTTTACCTGAGGTGCTCAAACTTTTGCTTGTTGCTCGTCTGTTTTACACAAAACTGAGCATCTTCAGACCTTTAAAGGATTTTCATGGTTGATGAGCAGAGAGAGAAAAGGCCGAAAACGAGCAGATCTAGAGAGCTGCTGATGAGGAGTGGAGGTGACAGTAGTTGCTCACACTGTTACGCAGAGGTGAGGGGGGGGTGACCTGTTGAGTTCCTGTACCTTTGAGCAGTGCATGGAGACCGTTGAGACCGCGTCTCCAAACTCTGTTGTCGTCCTCTGACACAAACCTCTTTCCATCTGAGCACAGAAACACAAAGAGTTCTGATTCACTGGAAATCATTTAAGATTCACTCAACAAGGATTCAGTCAGATCATCAGGGAAAAGATCAAATATGCAGAATTATTCATCATGGAGCATTCCAGAGATCTGCATGAAGATGGATCTGATGGATGAAAACATGCAGAACAACAAACAGAGCAGAATCTAAAGCCAGGCTGCTGCCACAACTAAACTCCTCCTCTTTTTGGCCTTTAGCTCCTCCCTTTAGGAGGTGGCCCCAGTGAATCCTCCACCGCCATTCCTCAGGCCCCCCTCATCCAAGTTCACAGTAAAACTCAGAGAAGTTTGAAAGACTGCAGCCTTTAATGTTTTCATACTTGGACCATGAACCAGGTCAGAGGTCTGCAGCCTGAGGCTCTGGAGACTCTTTTCTCCCTCCAATGTGGCTCTTTGGCTTTGACGAAAAATGAAAATAATTTGAAAAGAATACTTTCTTGGAGGGGGGGGTTCATTTGTTTTATTAAGTTTTGTCATTTATGTTTAGATTTATGTTTAGATATTTAACATGTCAGATAACTGAGCAAACATGTCAAAAGGTTTAACCTACTATTAGAATACATAAGAGCACATGTTTTATCTTTCTGGGCGACCTTGGGTGCCCAGAAAGGCGCCATATAAACAAAATGTATTATTATTATCTTCTGTGGCACAACAGTGCCTAGTTGCTGTTAAGAGACGGCATTTTTTGGAATTATTTAACTGCAGTTATATGTATACTTTCTGTATGAATAAATTGAAGAAAAAAGTGACTACAGTCACAATCATCAATGCCATCTTTGACTTTTTCTCCTTTTTAGTTTAAGTTGATCTGCAGGATCAGATATAGATTGTGTTTTATTTGACAGGAACTTGTATGCTGTAAACAGTAAAATAAGCTACATTTCTTTTATAATAAAATATTTTATAATTCAACTATGTAAATGTTTAAAACTACATTTCAAAAACCAATTGTGCCATGGTCACAAAATCATAATTAAAGAATATTTTTGTAAACAAAGTGGCTGTCACTGGGTTCGGTCGGTAAGAAATTGAACTAAAAGTCTCTTTTAGGTTTAAAAGGTTGCAGACCCCTGAAAAAGGTGGATTTACCAGTTTGTCCTGACTCGAACATCTTTGACACATCTCTGTTCTCACAGAAAACAACATTTTTTCAGTTTTTTCTCACATCTGACAAAAATCGACACAGTTATGCTTGAAAAAATGACACGATAAACACATTTTTCAGATTCAGAAGTAAAACCAGCTGAGAATCATTGTTAAGCTCTGAAGGAAACCGTCTCAGCTGCTGAAAAGGTCAAAGGTTAAAGTCCTCTAACCTCTAATGAAGCTGCAGAAAACCTCACAGTTTACAGAATATGGAGATGTGACAGGAACTCAAACGGAGTTCATTGTTCAAAGTGAATCGCAGAGCTGATCAAAAGATCTTTTTGGAACGGAAAATGAAAATAAAGCTATTTACAATACAACATTCCACCAGGTATAACGATAAATAGAAGAAGAGGGAGGGGTCTTCTGCTCCCTGAGGGAGGGGCCATCAGATGCAGATTAGTGAGGATTGATGATTTGTTTTTTTGGAATTTCATTTTTAAAAGGTCAAGGAATCAATAGTCAAATAGACCCTAATAGATGGTCTTTTTTGAAGAAACTTCATAAGGTACGGTGTCATTAGAGACTGTTTGCCTGAGGATCAGCAGCTGCTCTGACTCTGGATGTGTGGACTCAGCATTTCGGATGGTATAACCAGCTTTTTCAGTCATGAAATCATGTGATCCAATGAACCAGATAAAACATTCAGACAGCAGATTTTCAGAGTGTGATGTAGAAATGATGAGCTGTCATTATGGTCTGTTTTATTTTATTGTGTGACTGATTAGTCAGCATTCACACTATAGTGATCCTCCTGCTCCTTTCTGTATGTTTTTCACCAAGTAAAACCTCAATCACACTCTCAGTGATTTCAGTAATCTTGGAATCAAAACGCTCAGCTCGTTCAGGACTTTGTATTTTTGGTATCTATGAACTTAGAGTTTTTTCAAAATATGCCCCATAGGAAATGAATGAGAAAGCATTCAAATTTCAACTTTCTAAGTAGATTAGAAAAATGTGGAGTTTACTATTTACTACTTTTTTAATATTTTAGCAACATGCTAACGTTTTTGGCTGATTTGTTATTTACTGAGGTTTTTAAGTCTAATTTAGAGCTTCCATTTTAGCAACAGACTAATGTTTTTGACTAATTAGTTTACTGAGGAATTGTAGACTATTTAAAAGTTTAGCTAGTATTTAAGCAACATGTAAGCTTTTTGGGGGCTAATTTGGCATCTGCTAAAGTTTTTTGGCTAATTTGGAGTTTAGCTCATATTTAAGCAACAGACAAAACATTTTTGCAAAATTGGCATGTTTTAAGGATTTTGAAGCAATCTTAGTACAAATGTTTCAGAAATTTAGGTCAACTTCAGCGCTCTTTCATAGTTCTTTAATAAAATTTCCAGTCTTTTAGCAAATTTGACATTTTGCAAATAGCTTTTGCATTTTCAGCAAATTCCTTTCGCAGTTAAAGTAAATTCACACAAAAAGCTTCAGCATCTTCAGTGACTACTTTCAGCAAAAAGCATTTATACTAGCATTATCGTAACTTTTTAATGCAACTTTTCTAGTTCCAAATAATGTTTATAAATGAGCCAAAATCCTTCAAACAGCATTTAGAAGACAGAACATTCTGGAGTTTGGAGACACTTAACAGAAGTGAATCAGAAAAAACCAGAGAACAAGGAAACTAAAGACACTGCATGAACAGTCAGTCACCGAGCGTTTTTCTCTGATGTCTGGATGAATCACCAATGATGTTTGACACCACATTAGTTCACATTTCATCGACATAATGACTCATTTTGAAGCAATTATACTTCAAAATAAAGAAACAATTCTGTCTCAGTGAAATATTACATACAAAACTGTGTCTTAGATCTAGTTTAATCTGAAATGATCAGACATTAGACAAATATTCCTCTCAGGATTTGGGGTTTAATGTGGCGTACAGACGGCAGAGCAGGATGTGTGTTCGTACTCACACTTGCCCTTCAGGTACATCATGGACTGTGGACCCCAGTGGACATTCAGCTGAGTGGAAACACACAAGAGTTTTCTGGAACTCAGTACTTTAAAGAATGGCGTTTGATGTGCAGAACGTGTTCTACCTTCTGAGCATGACAGTAGTCTATGAGCAGAGAGATGACCAGGCTGCATGTCCATATGACCAAAGCGTTTGTCTTCTGCAACAGGACAATGGGGGAAAAAAACATTTTTATTAACTTTACTGTGAGAAAACAAATCCACAATTTCAGCTAAGTGGAAAACAAATCTGTTCTTTTTTGACGACAACAGACACATATTTCTGCATTAGGAAAACCAAAGACAGGATGAGCGCTTACGGTTCTTGTTCTTAAGAGATTATTCATATTTAGGAAAATAATTTACCTCTAATTCTTGTTAAAAATATGTTTTCAAATTCAATTTTATTCATCAATGACTTCATTTTGATCAGTTTGTAAATAGAATCAAGTAATAATGTTATAGCGGTTCATCCTCTATTCCTATCCCGCCCTGTTCAGGGTCACAGGGATGCTGGAGCCTATCTCAACCCCTGCTGGGATGAGGGGAGGGGTCCATTACAGGGGCACATACATACACTCCTGACAGCACCAGTGAGCCTATGAAGCAGGCCTGAGGTGCCCGGAGAAAACCCACACGTGCACGAGGAGAACAAACTCTAAGGACCCATCTGGGATTGAACCCGGACATGCTGAGAGAATCACAATGTAGTCCAAAACAAAATCAGTCACTTTACGCTCAAGAAATGAAGTTATGCAAAAAGTAACAGTCAAAACTGAAAAGGTTAAAGGTTAAGCACATGAACCTTTAATCATCTTAGCTGTGATGAAGCAAAGCCGTGTGATCAAACTCACCATGTCAGCTGTTGTCAGCACAGACGCTCCAGCTCCAGCATGTGTCTGTTTCAGGGCAGCGCTCGGACCACTTATATCCCCCCGTGAAGAAGCGTCTTCGATCCTGCTCCCCATGTGGCCCCGCAGAGCTCCTGTTTACTAGGGGCTTCAGAACAGCAAAACAACAGACTGACGTCACACACATAATGCAGCCGTCAATACTGAGCGTGAGTTGGAGGACTTCTGCAGGCGCTGCGGCGGAGATCATTCACGTTTGAGCCTTTTTTGTATCAACTGCTGGCTGCAGAACTCTGTTTTTCCTCACGCAGGAAACTTTGGTTCTTGATGGTCTAAAATAGTTAAAGTTTAATTCCTCTATCTTTATATCTGAGGGCTTGTGAGTTGATCTCAAAACTCTCATTAAGGTCAAATTTTTCTCCTTATGTGTTAAAATCTTAACTGCAAAGTCAATATAAAAGCTCCCGATTTATTTTTGTTGTTCCATTAATGAGAACACAAAATCCATAATGTGAATTCAACACAATTTCCAACACTACATAAGTTACAAACACACAAACGGTGAGGAAAGAGAGCAGCAGTGAGAAGAATGAAGAATCTTATTTTGTTCTACAGCTTCACCTCATCTGAATTCCAGATGGTCTTTCCCTGAGACATCTACAGCAAACCCCAATAGTTATTATAGTTCATGAGAGATAAACCAAAACCACTCTTTATATATTCATTATATACTCTCTATATTTAGGCAATTTTCAAGTGTACTTGAGTAAATCTACTGTTTTCTGTTGTCTTGTCTAAAATAGGCTTTAGACTACATATTTTTTTTCTGATATATATATTAATTTTTTTTTTTTTTAACAAAAATCGCATTGTAATAGGCCATGGCTGATGTTTACACACTTTCAGTCACAGTGTTTTTATTCGAGGTCATAAAGTTCAGTCGTCCATCTTTGTGTTCCAACCATTGGCTGTCAATGAGGCATATGTAGATGCTTCAACAGTCAATGTCTCCAACACGAGGAGGAGAAAGCTATTTACTGTACCTTCATTTTACGGGAGAATATTTTAACTGCTGAGTTTAACAAGCTAGCCTAATGCTGCATTAGCATTGATAGCTAAATAGGCTAGCCTAAGATTTGGGCAAAAACCAAAATTAGTTGCAAAACTAGTGCACAATATATTAAAAATTAAAAAAAACTTCAGTTGGAAAGTCTTCAATCTCTGCCCCCCTGGGTTTTCCAAGGTTGTCCAAATTCTCCCCCTAATCCCCGACTACTAAAAAGAAAGTGCAGGACCCTCTAGTGACCTGGACTTTAAAGATAATTAGGACACAATGTTCAACATTTTTTTAATGGCAAGTAGGACAACATCTACTTCAGGAAGTGAAAAACTAATCAATATGAGCAAAGACTTCTGGGAAATTTCTAGGGCACTCAGTTGACAGCACTACAAAATGGAGAATGCACTATGTAGTGAGTAGTGGAGGAATTCAGACAGCCGTTGTGTGTTCTGACTATATCAGTGATTAGAATAACATTTCTGAGGGGGGGTCCTTAATCTTAAAAACTAAATCATCCCTACAAAAGCATAATCTTAAATTAAACTAAAAGAGGCAAATAATTACATTTCTTTAAGTCCGGATAAAGCTAGTCACTGCACCCTCAAGCCGACTGAGAGTCCCTCACTTTTTTTTTTTTTTTTTTTT
>NC_050517.1:742180-743348 GCF_002922805.2 Oryzias melastigma
TTCTGGGGTCCTTTGGTTGTGGCTGCACTGATACAGACAGACCAAAGCTGAACAGCATAAATACACGTTTATTAAACACAATGACATCATCAATGTTACAAGGCTGCACACACTAGCTGAAGTACAATAAATACATTGGAAATAAATAGAATTTTACAGTATTTCTCATTTCAACTGTTTCAAAGCAGAACTTTTGTTCTGTGCAATGGAAAGAATAACAAATGAAGACCAGCTCCTTTTACTAGAAACCTAAAAGAACAGAGTTTCTGCTAAAGCACTGATATGTAGTAAAGGGTCTTCAGGTGTGTTTCCATGTAGATGCAGATGGTTTTACAGTTTCTTGACAATCTGAGCCAAGTGATGTCCAAACTGCTCCAAGATGAGGTGCTCTGCTGCAGCTGCACTCAGGGATCTGCGCTCAGCATGACGAGCCTGAGCCAGCAGAGACTGGCACACCGTCTCCACCGTGACCGCAGAGGCCAGTTCTGCTGCACGACTGACACACAAACACGGAAGCATGAAAGTTTACAGTTCTCACATTTAGAAATATTAGTTGTTGTGGTGAGACACGTCAAGAAGACGACAGGATTCAGCAGTTTGTAGATTCTATTTGGAGCAATAATGCCTTTTTGTTGTGAAAGTCTTTGTATCGTTACAGACTTTAAAAGCAGACATTACAGGAATTCAGGGGTAATAAAAATGTTCACCATCTCTAATCAGAACAAAAAGGCTTGGTGGCCTGGATAGTGTCTTGGGTGGCAGATCTGCTGTGTGTGCACGAGCGTGATCTTAGGTCGGAACCCCACAAATGCACATTTGTGTGAATAACACCGAAACTGAAGCCTCAGTCACATGCAGTTTTATTATTATTATGAATAACAAAAAGGCAGGAATATTATTCCAGAATAAATCAACTTAAACCTTAAATAACTTTCAATTTTTTACTCTCCATAAAAATATATTTTGTCAAAATTATACAAATTAGAAGTAAGCACAAGATAACATCGGGCCATTAATAACAATCAAATAAAATGCTCTGGAGCATCGTGCCGGTGGCCTTCTGTGTTAAGGCAGCTTTCACCCACCAGAACACTAGGATGGATTTGTGGCATGTTTTTGGTGAAGCAGCAATAACAGCTGCCAGAACTAAACATTTTGTTTAAACTTA
>NC_050517.1:743478-756101 GCF_002922805.2 Oryzias melastigma
AAGATGGATGGATGGATGGAAGTTTCAGATTACTGTTGAATTTTTCCATTCAGAAAAACATTAGTGTCCACCAAAGGTCCACACAAGCCTAGCAAATCACACAAATATATAGGAGAGCTGCGTCAAACATGACTCACCCGAGGTTGTCATAGTTACAGCAGCCAACACACCTACAGCTGGATGTGCACTTGATGTTGGCCTGCATGGAAAAAACACAATCTTCACACACCTTCTGAATCATCAGCTACACAGATATAGAAACACCAGGAGACAAACACTGAAGCGGTAAACATCTACCTGAAAACAACAACAGGCGTTCCTTTCTTTCATTTTCAGAGACAAGAACCAACATGATGCATGTCAGCTCAGACTCTGAAACAAAGTTGGGATTCATCTATAAAACCCACGTGGTGTTTTATTTTGAAAATAAGAGGATTCAGTCTTCTTTTTTCCTGTTTCTTTGTCTCTTCAAGACTCAGGCTGTAGATAAATGTCATTCGAGCGCTGTGATCCTTTCGCACACAAAATATTTAACGCCGCTTTTCTCCGTCAGAATCTACTGGAATTACGTTGATCGTGTTAACAGTTGAAAAGTTACAGCAAATCAAAGAATATAAACACGGTGCTAAAGGGATAAATAAAGGCTACCTCTGAAGTTACGATCACACCGCCATTGGAAACTTGTGCTTAAGCGACTATTTCCAATGAAATGTCTATGGAAATGCGTTCAAAACTCATGTTGGTCCATCACTACGCACATTTTTAAGACACTATTTGGGCTCTACTTACAAAACGTGTCCATTGAAATAGTTGAAATTGGAATTATTTGCGCCTTTTTCTCCACTTCAGAATTCACTGGAATTGTGTAGTTCAAAGAACTTGTGTTATTTTGTAGTTGCTGGAAATTTCCCCAGTGTTAAATTGTTAATGGGTCTCTTTTGAAGCATGTATGTGTCTGGTGTCAAAAACCCTCGCAGGACATCTACAAAAGTTTCATGCTAACCAGAAAAATGCAGGAAAGTTATGAATGCTGTATGACAAACAAATGTTCAAAAGGAGGAAGAGCCCTGCCCTTAAACTTTAGCAGAATAAATTAATTTCAACAATGACTCAACATGATGTTAGTGCGTGTATAGTTTGAACCTCGTAACAGTCGCAGTACTTCTTCAGGCAGCCGGAGTGTCTGCAGCTGCAGCCTTTGCTATGCCAACCTCTGGATTCTGCAAACTTCCGAGCAGCACTTTTTGACCTGAAGGCGCTGGGGTTCCGATCTAAACACAACTGCAGAAAACAGAATATCTGTCATCAAAGGTAGTCCAGTTTAGATCGCGTCGGATATAGTGTGAATGCTTACTAAGCATTCACACTATATTTAGCTAGTATATAAGCAATGCTTTAGCATTTTTTTTTTTTTTGGCTAATTTGGCATCTACTGAGGCTTTTTTTAAATGCTAATTTAGAGTTTAACTTCATATTTAGCAACATGCTAACGTTTTTGGCTATTTTGTTATCTACTGGGTTTTTTTAGGCTAATATTGAGATTAGCTCATATTTTAGCAACAGGCTAACATTTTTGACTAATTTAGTTTATGGAAGAATTTCAGACTGTTTAAGAGTTTAGCTAGTATTTAAGCAATGTGCTAGCTTTTTTGGCTAATTTTGCCTCTACTGAGGGTTTTTTAAATGCTAATTTGGTGTATAGCTAATATTTTAGCAATATGCTAACTTTTTTGGCTAATTTGTCATCTACTAAGATTTTTATAGGCAAATTCAGAGTTTAGCTTCTGTTTTATTAACAGGCTAACGTTTTTAACTAATTTAGTCTACTGATGACTTTTAAGCAACAAGCTAGCTTTGGCTTATTTTAGATCAACTATGGTTTTTTGGGCTAATTAGTACAGTATTTTCCGCACTATAAGTCGCGCTTTTTTCATAGGTTTTCCAAGGGTGCGACTTATACTCAGGAGTGACTTATATGTGATTTTGTTAGACATAAATAGGCTCATATATTTGTTACTTTCCCCACTTAAACCGGTTGCCTTTTGGGGGTTGTTTCCCAATAACAACCACTAGAGGGCACTGTAGGTTTGTGTATCAGTATCTACTGCTGTCAGCTGACAGAAACACAGAAGAAGAAGTTACATTCAAAACAAACGTTCCTGATAATCTAATCACTCTCCTCATGGATGTTGTGATGTTTTTCTCATTTGCATCAAGACATTATTATTATTGTTTTTATTTTTCTCTCCTTGGGCGAATGCGGGACAACAAGCCATCAAACTGGGTTATAAACAGACAGAAGAGCAGCTAAAAACTGTCATTTAGATGCAGCTCCTGAAGGCTAGAAGGTAACGATCGCCGTAAGAAAAAGACAAAAAACTGCTGTCCTAAACACAGAATGGAGAGATGATTATAGATGCTTTTGTGGAGTTCTTTAAAATAAATAACTTAACCTCTCAACATCATCCGTACCTTCTGTGTATTTTAAACGAGATAAACAGCCAAACCCTACATCATGTAGCGATGAGGCTAAAAACTTCAGACAGCTTCTCCAATGGGAGTGTCTAGTTTATGAACACATTTTTGGACAAGCATTGAGCATTTAAATTAGACGCACATCAAAAGATTCAACGGACTCGAATTTGACGCATGAATCGCATTTGATGTCAAATGCAACGTTACGTCGGGCTTGTTGAATTTGTTCATAAATGTTGGACTATTCTCTTAAAAGTGCGACTTATACTCTGGAGCGACTTATATATGTTTTTTCTTCTTCATTATGCATTTTTTGGCTACTGCGACTTATACTCCGGTGCGACTTATAGTCCGGAAAATACGGTAGTTTAGCTCACATTTAAGCAACACTAAATATTTTTGCAAATTGGCATGTGTTATGGATTTTTAAGAAATGTTACCAAATATTTTTTAGAAATGTAGGTCAACTTCAGCGCTCTTTCGTAGTTCTTTAAGCAAATTTCCAGTCTTAGCAAATTGAACATTTTGCAAATAGCTTTTGCATTTACAGCAAATCCTTTGAGCAATTAAAGTAAAATCTGTCACCATTTTCAGCATCTTTAGCGACTACTTTCAGCAAAAAGCATTCACACTAGAATTATTGCAGGTAATGAAACTTTTCTAGTTGAGGTTTGGGTTAAAAGCTGCAGGCATTTATGTATTTTTGGTAGAAGACTTCCTGTTCCGGTTAAACCTGGAGGGGGGGTCAGAGTGATGCCGGCTTGCCTGGTGGTGAATCTTGTTCCTTTCTGAATGAAAAATCGATACCAGATTGAGAGAACATTTTCCTCAACAGGTGTTTTCCTGTAACACTGTTGACGGATCAGATCCTAACATGACTCTGGTCCTCCAGGCTGAAACCTCCATTAAGGTGGGATCGATCGTGACGGTGCCCGCTCGTCACTGGTGGGTGAGGCCTTCACTCCTGCTGCAGCCTCCCTTACAGGGTGAGAGGATCTGAGCTCTTTATCAAACCTGGAGGGGACTGATTGTTTCTTGGAGGTGCTCAAAGCAAAGACAAAAATCAGCACAGCAGTGGGAAAGTTCATCCACACCAGACTCTGTCCTCCATGTCTTTATGGATCTTGCTTTGTGCACTGCTGCAGTCATGTTGGAAGAGGAAGGGCCCGCTCCAGACTGGTCTTGACGATCAGGAATGAGCAGCCCTGCGTTATGAGCTTCACAGTTCACATACCTTGATGGCCTCATGACGCTGGCTTTCGTTTTCTACGTTGTTGTGGCAGTTCATGCAGTTGCAGCTGCTGCACATCACGCCGCTGGAGAAACAGTCGCAGTACCTGAAAGAACCACAAGGGGTCGTTCATCTGTATCACAAGCACAGAGCCGTAAAAAGAAGCGGAAAATCCTTAGTGTTGTTACCAAACACTCAAAGAAAACAAATCTGTAGGCTCATTATGGTCTCAGACAGACGAAGAGTCCATCTCTGCCTTAAGAATGTGAAGCAGAAAGGTTTCTTACAGTTTGAGGCAGCGGGACCTGGTGCAGTGGCAGGCTTTTCTGGGTCTGGAATCACACTGGGGTCTGACGGCTCTGCAAAAGCAAACAGCGACGTTGCAACCGACAGAAGAAACATAGTTCAACATCTTCATACCTTCTGCTCTGCAGAGCAACATCAAAACCAGCTGATCCAGAACCAGACATATTCTGTAGTTTCTGTCTTTGAACTGCTGTCCTCGCTGTGCTCACTCACTCTTCCATCCATTCTCCAGCAGAGCAGTTGTGTGCGGACAGATGCTTATGAGACATTTGTCAGATGAATGCCCCAGTGGCTCACATCCAATCATCTTTTGATCTATTGTAAAAGTGTTTCTAGTGGTCTTTTATTCCTGATTATACCGATTTAGGCAAAATCTAAAAATCTGTGTCCTTTTCTGCAGAGCAGCAATTCACCTCTGAGTTGTGGGCGGGGCTGTTGATGAAGAGTAACTCTGCGCTCACTTCCAGCCCCTCACAAACCCAACCTAATATTAGCAATATTGCTCGCCAAAAATAATGAGCAATATTAGCGGCTGGATGGCTCAGTGGGCTAAGTATAGAGTGTGCATACAGGAGCCCTTGGTTCGATCCCCGGGGTGTCCACTGGTCCCCTTCCAGATTGGGTCCTTAGGCAAGACCTATCATGTAAAAACTCTGCCAAATCACTGATGCGAAACAGTGGATGCTGTATCGCTGTGGTGACCACGAAAGGCATAAGCCGAAAGTGAAGAAGAAGTGGGCAATATTGGAGCAATCCAACCCAACAATTTGGAACCAGATTCCAGCTCAGATGAGGAAAACAAAGATGTGTTTGTCTGCAAGAGGATGCATCCGAATGGAATGATTCACAACAATTTAAAAAGAAAATCCTCAGAGGCACAATTTTTATATTAATTTCCTTTATACATGTCCTCCGAATCCCACAAGAACATGTTTAAAACAGCATTTTCCATTGGAGTGCTTTTTTTAACTTCACTGCAACGTATTTTAAAACCAAGTGATTCTTTTTCTTCTTTTCCTTTCAGGTTTTCCCTTCAGGGGTCGCCACAGCGAATCAGTTTCCTCCATTTAAGCCTGTCTTCGGTAGAGTAAAAATACTTTAGAAGCATAAATCTGACTTTTTCGGTTGTCTATTTTATTCTTACTTTAAATTTCTCTTACAAGTAATCTGTTTGATAACATCTCTTGGGGGGGGTCCCCCGCCTTCTTCACATCCTTCATTCTGCTCTCCTTCTGCTTTAGAACCAAACCAGGGCCACATATGGGCCTCAATACATGAATGATCGTCCTTTCAGGGATACAACGTCCTCTCCCGGGAGGTTAACTACGTCTCGTTGAGAAGCGCTTTTCTTCGTGTGTGCGCTCTGAACCACAGAAGTTTACATTTTAATGTAAGTAATGACTTTTGGTTTTAGCATGACCTTTTAAAAGTCATAAAACCGCTGTTGTTATGTATATTCAAGGGCTAGAAACTCTGCGCTAAAGCTAGCAGACCGGTGATGATTGATGACATCATTGAAGAAAGTGACGTCTGAAATATTAAACAATTTTTTCACAACTCTCTGTTTGGAGGGATAAATGAAGCGCGAGGGAGAAAGGAAGAATTCAGATTGGGCCTAAATCTTTGGTTTTTGGTTTTCTGTGTGGCTTTCAGATTTGACCGTTTACAGTCTGGCAGAGTTAAGAGTCTGATGATGGTGATAGGAAAATCCTTCCATTCATTTCCACACTTCTCACCTGTGCACCGAGGCAGCAGATCGTCCGTCAGCGGTTTGAACTCCGCCCTCATCCCGAGAAGATGCCAGCTGAAGCTTAACACACCGCACATTCTGTATGAACACGCGGATCAGCAGGCAGAAGAAGAAACAGGCTTTTCCTACCTGGTGAGAAGTTTCCAATATGTTGTGATCTCCTACACACAGAGAAAAGGGAACAAAGGAAAGAGTCTCACACTGAACCTGAAATGTAGATGCTGAAAGTCCAGCAGGAAGCTGCATGTTCCACTGGTGCACAGCCGTGGACTTCATGGTCAGTGAACGCCATGGACCCACAAACTCAATGACATCAGAGCTTCTTCACTTTCTTAGCAGCAGAGAGAACTACAGGATTTGAATCGGTCCAAACCTTTCCTTGCAGATGCTCCATCATTTGGCATCAGAGTCCAATACCCCAGCTGGGAGGGAGGAAGCTGAACCCCTCTTCCATCACCACACAGCACCTGCACAGACCCAGGAAAGCCGTCTCAGCCACCATGTCTGTGGTGTCACATTTAACCCTTTAAACACCGGAGCTCCACCATTTATGTTGTTTGATTTACTATAAATTTTCAACCGTTAACGCAGCGTTTCTCCTACAGGAATTATGTTGATTGTGCTTACGGTTGAAAAGTTATAGTGCTGCCACAAACGATCATTTTCATAGTCGAATAATCTCTGAGGTCCACCTGTAGATGAGTTGTTCCTGTATGGAGGGACTGCAATAGTTCTGCAGCTGCTAAACTAAGCATCTCTTCATATCTCTTTTAATTCACCTTCTATTAATGAGTGCTGCTACAAACAATTATTTCAATAGTCGACTACTCACCAATTATTTTTTCCGATTAGTCGACTAATCAGGTCATGCGTAAAGTGGATGTAAAACACACATGTTAACCATCATTAGCTTTAAACTAACTAAAAACTAGATACATTCACACTAGCATTGTCTGCAATAATGCTAGTGTGATTGCTGTAAGCTGAATTTGACTGATGAAGATGCTAGTACTGATAGCCGAAGTTGCTGAAATTGATAGCTAAAAAATATTGAAGCTAATACCTGAAAATGCTGAAGCTGATAGCCAGCTAAAATATTAGTTAAATACCAAATTAGCCTAAAAAAAGCCCACGTTAGCTAAAACAGGTAGCATGCAGCTGAAATATTAGCTAAACTCCAATATAGCCTAATAAAACTGAAAAATCTTATATTAGCCAAAATAGCTAGCATGTAGCTGAAATATTAGCTAAACTCCAAAATAGCCTAAAAAACCTTAATAAATGTCAAAATAGTCAAAAAAGCTACCATAATGGCATAACTTTCAACTTTACTACACTCTGACTCCATATAATATAAAGAAACGACTAATTGACAATTAAATTAGTCGTCAACTATTTTAATATTTAATTAGCTGTTGATTAGTCGACGAATCGTGGCAGCTCTAGTGTGTTAAAAATGTTGTGTTTAAGCGTCACCGGTGACACCTCAGGTGTTAAAGGACTAAACTGTCAACTTAGAAAAGGTCAAATGTCAGACAGAAGCAAACACTAAAGCCTGAGTCTTGCTTAAATTGGATCACTAAATAACAACACTCAGGATCATCTACCTGATGTGTGATGTGAGAAGAGGTTTCAACCAGACCACGCTCAATCCACTGGCTGTCCACATCCACATGCTGGTGGTAATCAACCTGAGAACAGATGAACACATGTGAACCAGGGCCGGTCCATCCATCAGGGTTCTGGTTTGGTTCTGAGCGTTATATCTGACCATCATGCCGGAGAGATAAGTTCCTTCAGAAATCCACATCGCTGCAGCTGAGCTGCTGTCTGATGGACCAGGAGTAGGGCTGAGGACACAAGCATCAACTCAGTCACCGCCCAGTTCATGGGGTCCCCACTGCATAGAAATATGATGGGGAGACTTACCCTGTGAGGACCTGATACTGGCCCAGCTGGGGCTTCAGACTCTCTGCATAGGTCAGCTGACTGAGGGGGGGCTGGATCCTGCTGTTGGAGTTATAATGTGCATCACTACCACAAGCTTTCTGCAGACAGATCTAGCATCAAGTTCTGTCCACCACGAACATTTCCAGAGTTAATTCAAACAATGATCCCTTTTCAGAACAGCAGAGTGTGGAAGTTCTTCTGCTCTTTACTTTCATTTCAGAATCTACCTTGGTCTTTGACTTCATTCCTGATGGTTTTATCCTTTTTTAGGCCCGTAAACATCTTTGTTTGTTAAAACACTTGTTTCTAAAGTGACGTTAAAGGTGATATAAGACATTTGAAAGCTGCCTCAAACACATACGAGCTAGATTCCCTTAGAACTCGTTACTGAGCAGATATTACAGTATTATTTACTATCTCAAAGTAAAGTCTGAGGTCAAATAAATACCAAATTACTGTATTTTCTGGTGTATAAGTTGCAGTTTGTTATAGAAGCGACTTATACTCAGGAGCAACTTATTTGTGTCTTTATTTTTTTAGACATAAATAGGCTCATATATTTGCTATTTTCCCAGTAAACACCAGTTGTCTCTTAACAGTTGTTTCTTCTAATAACCACTAGAGGGCGCTGCATGTGAAGTATTTGCTACTGACAGTCGCAGAAGAAGTGCAAAACAAACATGGAAGAGAATCTGAATGTTTCCTCCTAAACTTAAGATATTTTTCTGATACAGATCAAAAGATCAGTATTCTTGCAATTATTTATTTATTTTCTTTTTTTTAGCTACACTAGGCTTGGCGGATTTGTTCTGAAACGTCACACTTCTGTCCTAAACGTTCGACTTATATATGGTTTTCTTCTTCTTGATTAGACATTTTTTGCTCTTGCAACTTATACTGGGGAAAATACAGTAGGTCAAATAAGTTTCTACTAAAACAGACTTGTAATGCACATGCATATTAGTCACATGTGCTGCTGGTTTTTGGGTTGTCTGGGTCTGTGGAGGGTCGTAGAGAGGAAGCACTGCATCTTACTGCATCTTGAAATTTCCTTGAGGCTCCTACGTCCACCTTAAGGGATTTCTTGATAACAGAACATACCATTGTTGTGTATTTGGTACGTAGGACTACGTTGCTAAAATCGATTAGAAACGATTTAATCTTAACAGATCAATCAATGTAAAATCGTCATAAAAAATATAAATCAATATAGCACATATATAGCACATAAAATTAAAGTCCGCTAGCTTGATGCTAACGTTTAATGATATTTCCCATAGGATGGCTAATGCTAACAATCAGTCAACCTAAACATACATTGATAACTAAATTACCATTTTTATAAATTCACAGGCATTGATTTTCCAAACTCTTTTAAGGAAATATTTTTAAAGTAACTATTTGTGGTCTAAAACATCGTTTTTTCCCTCGTACTTTCTTCTTCTTTTTGAATAAGGTGTAATGCTATACTGTGATCGCCACCTTGTGGCCAAACTGAAACATACTCCAGGAGAAGCAGAACAATATTTACAATGTTAATGATATGAACATTTTTGTTAGAGCTTTTCCTTTTGGAAAATGGTTTAATACTTTAATGTCATTTAAGGCTTTAATTTTCACAAGCTTCTGTTAAAGACTTCTGCACTTTAGCCCTGCAGAAAACCTCTGAGCCTTTGTAAAGATCTGAGGATGATTTTTATTTACCATGCAGAGCATGAAGGTAAAGCCCAGAATCATTCAGAGTCCTGGCAAATTTTGGACATGCTGGTTCTTGTTGAAATGTATTTAAATGTAGACAAATTTTGTCTCACTGTGAAGCTTCATGAACATCATCCTCTGACCTTCTGGGAGAAGCTGGAATTTCCAATCAGAGACTTGGGGAAAAAGTAATTTTAAATTTAAAATGTTATTTCTGGGTTGATGACACAATAAGAACTCTGGTGAAAAGTTGGTGAACCACAGAAGCAGGAAACACTCTAAACCCAAACTTTCATGGTTCAGTGGTAGAAGGAAAACCTGTGGTTGAAAGGATCCAACGCTGCGGCTGAGCTCATGTCCTGATGGGGAGGGACACTGATGCTGAACACACTGAAGTCAGTAGAGGGCGCATTCGGAACAGAGACCTCCGTGTAGAATTCAGGGACATCATGTGCTGTCTGAGTGCAGGGGTCTGTTGGCGGGGGCTTCTCAGAGTCAGGGGAGGTGGGTCTGCATTGCTCAGTGGCGTTCAGCTCGTTCATCAAGCTGCTCATTGTAGTAAAAGAGACGCCTGTTTGAGTCAAACATCAGACAATAAAACATGATTGGCTTAAGCTGAGCGTTCACAGTCCAGCTCTGTTTGAGCAACAGTTATGAAAACTATCAATATGGACCATTAACTGTATGTGAGAAATGGACTGAGTAACCCCTTCCCCTGTTCCAAGCAGGAAGTGACTGCTGGCTCCAAGAAGCCAAAAAATAAACAGCTGTTACTCAGTGATTCTATTGGTCAGAAAAAACATTCTTGCTCTGTTAGATTTTTTTGACGTTTTGATAATCCTATTTTTTTCCAAGATATTTTTTTTCTGCAGTCCAAGTTATTCAGGCTATAAACTGACCGATCAAATACCTCAATAAAAGTAGGTGGTCTCATGTTTAACATTTGACAAATTTTAAGTAGACTGCTTTCAAATGGTAGGGGTGTGGACTTCCAACAAGCTCACTCCTGATTGGTGAAACTGGATGCCATAGACACAATGACTCAGACCAACTCTGATCAACAACTGTTTACTGACAATTTCTGGAACCAACATGGCAGCATCCAAAAAAAATGGCGACTGAACTGACATCATTTGGTGAGAGCTGGGAGGAAGTCATTTTCTATGGGTGATGTCGCAGTCACTCAGTCCAGTTCTCTTAAAGCACATGTGTCAAAGTCGAGGCCCAGGGGCCGGATCTGGCCCCCGGGTGAGTCTATCCGGCCCTCCAGATAATTTTATTTCATTGTTTTTAATGGCCCGATGTTATCTCACGCTAATTTCTAACTTTTATAATTTTGACAAAATATATTATTCATGTAGAGTAAAACATTGAAAGGTATAAAGGTTGTCATCCCAAAACAGTTGTCTTTTCTGTTGTCTTAAACATCATGGGAGGATCCAGTTAGTGGTGTAAAAACAGATTAACCATTTCTGTGTCCGTGTTGACTTCTACTAATACAATCAAATATTCTTTCTAACATTTTATTAAAGTCTCACTCCGATCATCTTTAAATCTGTTATAAAAGCACTCCCATTGGTCTTTAAATTGTGATTATGCCGTTTTTTTGGCCAAATCTAAAAACTTGGGTTTTTTTCTAGGATAGTCTTTGCAGAACAGCTGGAGGTCTTCAGAAATTCCCCTCTGAGTTGTGGGCGGGGCCGCTCCCTACCTCTCCCCTGTTCCTGAGAGCACAGAGCAGGGAGCTTTTGCCCCGCCCAGCGTATTTTCTATGTCACAAATAAGGGTCGTGTCCAAATTCCACCCCCAATCACTATATAGTGCACTATAGTGCGTTCGCCATTTTCTAGTGCTGTCCGAATCCCCTAATTCCAAAATCGAGTGCGCTCGAAATTTCCCAGAAGTCTTTGCGAAAAACTAGCATGCATTGATGGTCACTAGATTAGCAAATAAAGACCACTATGCATTGCGGTGGAAAAAATTTCAAACAAAAAAAACAGGTTTAAATGTAATATTTGAATAAACCATCCACATTTTCACCATCAGAACACAGTGGAGTCATAAATAAATGTCGTGAAATGTTTGTTTTCATTTGATTTTCACTTCATGAAATCTGTGACGTCATACTCGGTCTTTAGAAAAACGAAAGAAAAGTAGTGAACATCGGGTCCAAATTACCTTTAAAATCCAGGGCACTATATAGTCCTGTAGTTTTTTAGTAGTTAGGGGGGAATTCGGACAAAGACAAGGTCTTTTCCAACAGAACTTGTTTTTTCATCTGCTCCTGATTCACAACAATTGTAATAAAAACATACTCATAAATGGAATTCTCCATCACCAAGAAATGCTACAAGAACATGATAAAAACACCAAAAGTATCTTTATTGGAGTGGGTCTTAAAGGATATATTAGAATAAAAAAAATATGCTTTAACTACATAAAATTATATATTTTTGGAGATTTAAAAAAATAATATTATAATTTTTATATTAAAAAAATTATGCTAGGCTGTATAAACTTCAAACTGTTGAACATAAACTCAAAAAGTTAATTCAGTTTTTGTAAAGTTATGTAGCTTACTTCTGTTTGTTAATTATGCGTTGTGTGGTTTACACTTCTTATAGACCCAAAATATTAAATAAAAAAATAATCTGTTTATCGTTTTCTTTTATAATGTGGTGCAAGAACGATCACTTTTAATAAAAGTAGGCTAAATTTACATTAGTATGAAATGTAACAGAAACACTTGGTATCGTCCAACGTGATATATCTGGTTGGCATAGTCCAACTCTGATGAGGAGGAGAAAAAAAAGTCTCCGTCATGCTAACGACGTTAGCATGTATTAGCTCTGTAGGTTAAAGTCTACGTTTAAAAAAATCTCCAACCTGGTTTAACCCGCGTTCCAGCCTGGTTTTCTCTCTTGTAACCGGGATCTTAAACCGTAACACCGTCGTCTGGACCTGAACACAGCAGGACCAGAATTTGGTATCGAATTCAGGGTCAACAGTTCAGTCGCTAACGAATGAAAGCACGTGCGGGTAAATGTTATCCCCGCCCCTCTCTGCCATATATGGCAAAACAAGGGGTTCAGGGGCGGATATTTTATTATTATTTTATCAAATAATTAATAAATCTGGCGCACTTGGATATTTTAAATGATTGTTGTAATTATAAAAATGTTCGCTGCAACTAAAAAGAATTTAAAGATGTGT
>NC_050517.1:756112-783080 GCF_002922805.2 Oryzias melastigma
TCCGTTCCACTGGAGGGCGGTGTCGAATCACTAAAAACATAAACAAACAAGAAGAAGAACATTTGAGAGTTTGGTAACCAGGCGAGCCGCGGGGCATCGAGCCTCCTCCAGCTACTGCAGGGCGGCATGGCTTCTTGGGGGTCGGTGCTGATCACCGGCTGCAGCAGGGGCATCGGCCTGCAGCTCGTCAAGCAGCTGTCTGAGAGCAGCAGCAGGCCGGCTGACATCATCGCCACGGCCCGGAACCCGGCCGCCTCCGCGGTAAGAACCCGGTTCCGACTTCTTCTCTTGAAGAACTCAGTTGTGACCATAGTTTGGGTCAGTTTGATCCGAGTCCAAACAAAACCAGATCTCCCTCAGAACCATTAACTGTAAAAAATACATTTATATACAGTCAATGTTCAGAACTGTTTGATCTATGCTTTTATAGACCATCAATGTTATAGACAGATTAAAATGGAAAGTCTGTCTTTAATAGATTTTTTATGAAAGTAAGTGCAGTCTTTTGCATTTAGATCGCTTTATTTTAGGATTAGCACGTTTTAGTTTACCTTTTTTTTAAACTAAATTTTATGAATCATTTTTCTTGAATTTCTGCTGAACTTGTTTTAGCCAGAATAAATTTCAATAGAAACTTCACTCAGGTTGGGCAATACATGGAATTTCTGTATTGATCCGATACCAAATAATCACCGATACATTTTTCTTGAAATGTTATATTACAGAAATATTCCGGAAATACCCTTTTTAGCTTATTTTTGTTAAATCACTGTATAATAAAATACAGGTCAGAGACTTTGGGAAAACAAAAAATGTTTATTAACTAATTACAGCAACCTGAACTGAACATACTATGTCACTTATAGAACATGTATATTAATATTGGCATATGCCAATAACAATAATAAGAAAACACTAGCAACTGCAAAATAACTAAAATAAAAAAAATTAGTACCTTAAATTATATTCTCAAAAAAGAAAGGCAGAAATAACATATCAAAGTCACTAGTAAAAACAGGAAACAAAAGCAACACTGTAAGAAATATAAAAATATAAACAACGCCTCAAAAATCCTGCCGGTGGTGCAAATAAGTTGCTCTTTAATGACTCCACTCTTCATTGAAGTAGGGAGGGGAGGAGCAAGGTTTGAGCAGCAGCAATAGAGAGAAGTAGGTGAGCTGTTTACACCGACAGACAATGATGTCAAATTGAGCAGTTTCCCTCAAAATTTGGGTGGGTACTTTCTCAAATTGGGCTATTTTTATCCAAAACTTCAGGGTATCGAGGTAACACACACAACAAAGACATCCTAAATGCAAAGCAACTACCACAAAAGGAGAACATATCATACATTTAATTAAGTTTCAAATTGTAATCAGTTTCTTAGATGTGAGACAGATGGTAAATCTTGCATTACTTAGCAGGTATTCTTCAGTAAATTGAGCATGTCTGTTTTGTCATGAGATAGACATGTCTGCTCCTGGCTGCTAATGTCTTCAGCTGTGGAAAAGGTTCGTTGTAACGGGGGGAGGATGTTTTCATTCAAAAATACCTTTATGCCAGGGGTCTACAACCTGCAGCTCCAGATCCACATGTGGATTTTTTGTCTCTCCATTCTGGCTCCTTGACCAAACATAAAATAAGTCATGGAGACTGCTGCCCCAACTATGTCGACCGTCAGAGTCAGCAGCTCCCTGCTAACCAAAACTAGTTAAAGAAAACAAATGACAAAGTCCACAAACTAAGACTACCAAGGTCCAACCTCAAACTAAAACAACAAAACCCAGCAGTGTACGACTGCTCAGGAATAAAAATAATAAAATAGCATTTTTTTAAAAGTAAGAATTACTTAATTAGCATTTATTTAGATTAGTTACATATATAAATTGATGTCTGATGTGCACATAGATGATAAACTATGTAGGTTTTTACATCCTGTTGACCTGAAGACATCTTGTTTACTCAACTCTACCTCCAGAATGAACAGATTTAATATGCAAAGCAAAACTTTAATCTATTATGAGTTGTGCTGCACAACATTGGTAATAACAAAAAATCAAATTTTGAGAGATGGTAGTTTTTTTTTTATATTTTTGCTTTTGTTCGTGCTAAAAAATAGACATTTTTCATATTTATTATTGACAAAATGAAAGTCATAAATGCAAATCCAAATTTCTAAAGACTAAAGGAAGACTACGCGGCTCCTTCAAGGTTTTTATCAGTAGAAATCGAGCCCAAATGGCTCTTTTACTGTTAAAGGTTGCCGACTCCTGTTCTATATCAAATCAAAAATCGTTGAAAGACGTTCTTTCTGGAAGTGGTCTGTCGGAATCCTCTGTGGTGCTGCTGACAGTCGCCTGGATCCTTCCTTTAGCTGCCATGTCCTCCACAGCAGACAGCTCCTCCAAGCTTTGGCCTCTTCTGTGTACACATTAAAACAAGTGAGGAATCCTAGAAAAACCCATAGGGTTAATACAGACATCTTTCAAATGGATGACGGGATGTGTCTCTACTTTCTTATGTGTTCTGTTGCAGCATGGAGTGTCCTCACATCAGCTCCTCCTCTTTATTCAAAGTGGTTCATGTCACAGTCCATCTAATGCATGAAGAGTTTCACCCCTGGATAACAAAGAAAACAACCTCTTATTCTATTATCTAATGAGATAATTCAGCTCGGATTTGGACTGAGTCACATGAAATGAAAGTTTCTGAAGGAAAATTGCACTTTTTTCACAAATGCTAATTATCTCAGATGAATGAAGCTGTAACAGACATGTAGTCTGCTTTCTCTAATGGTATAATTTATTCACACTACCTGTGTGACACAGATGATACATCTTAATTATGCATATGCATTAAAGGACGTAGACAAATGCAGGTATGATGGCTGTACTCTTAAACCAATTTGGTTTAAAACCATTGAATCGGTTCACTGAGGTCTTTGGGCTCCTCTGGCTTCTCCATATTAAACACAAAAGGCTCTTTGCTTCTTTGTCAGCATGAACTTTGTTAAAGAACCCAAAGTTTTGTTCTTTTCATGAGATTTTCATCGTGTTCCTGTCAGCTCTGCAGCTCCTCAATCACCAATGTTCACGGTCTGACGCTGAAGCTGGTGGATCTGATTCTCCTGATGTAAAGGGTTTTAGGGATTGTTCATGAAAATGTAACGTCTTTGATTCAGACTTTTATGTTTTTCTATTCATGCAGGCTCTACTAGAACTCTCCAGAACCCGCTCAGGTGTTCACGTCATCACACTGGGTGAGTGTGCACAGCCTCTTCTTACTCTTCCAACATTTAAAGGACTTGTTCTGATATCTCAGTGTTGTCCTAAAATAGTCAGCATTCATGTGAGCCCCCCTGCAGCCATGCTACCAGTGATTGGTTCCGTTCAGCGGAACAGCTCATCCAGCTTTTTCTGCTCGTTTCTCGAGGCAGGAGCCTGTTGAAAACGAACAAATTGTTCCTCCAGAGGGTTTCTAAGGGTCTCCACTTGAGTAGTACTTGCTTAAAGTGTTTTCACACATCTTATCTAGCAATTCACTCACACACAGGGGAGCGGCTAAGCAGCTCAAACTAACCCACCAGAGGCAGATAAGGATTCAGCGTCTGGCCAAAAATCACTTCAACGTGTGACCTTGGTCACTGGGAATGAAACCGCCAACCCTTCGATTGAGAGGGGTCGTGAGGTTGTGCTTTCCTCACGGGTTCAAAGAAGACAGTAGTTATGTCTCTTCATCTTGCGTTCATCTTTTAAAGACCGACTCCAGTCATCTTTTGATCTATTGTAGAATCGTTCCCAGTGGTCTTTTAGTTTTGACTATGCTGTTCCTGGCCAAAATTAAACATCTGCGTCATTTTCTAGAACAAAGTTTCTGCAGAGTGGCAGGACTTCATTAGGAACACACATCTAACTGTTGGTGTGGAGCAAGCCCACCTCCACTTCCCATCACCTAACTATTTACATGATCTCCCACCAGCTTACAGCTCCTCACAACCCCAACCTAACTTTAGCCGCCAAAATGCCGAGCAATATTTGAACTATCCAGCCTTACAAATATGATTCAGATCCCAGCTCAGACAAGGAAAACAAAGACGTTCATGGATCTATTTTGTCTACAAGTGGATGCAGAATGGAACAGAGCGTGGAGCCTGTGGCCCGCCAGTTCTAGTTTGTACAGAACAACTACAAGCTTTTTCATCTGTTCAAGATTCACAACGATTAGAATAAAGAAATTCAATGAAATAGAATTTTAATCGTAATTTTGATTTTAGTGTGGATGTTTATTTAGTAATTGCATAATGAACTCAAACTAAAGTCAAAGTGAACCAAATTAAGCCTAGCTTACCTACTGAACCGAGTCAGATCAAAGGAAACTTGTCGTTCAGCTGAAGACATGTTGAAAGAAGAGCTTTTCTTTTTTCTTTATTCTTTTTTTTACTTCTCTCCTCTGCAGTTGCTATAGATGCATCATTGCTCGGATTATACCGTATGTAAACTTTTTTTCCAGATGTTTGCAGTGAACAGAGCATCAGCTCAGCCCTGGGAGAGGTTCAGTCTATTGTGGGAAACCAAGGACTCAACTGTCTGATCAACAACGCTGCTGTTGGATCCTCCAGTAGTCTCCAGAGTGTGACCCGGGAAACCATGATGAGAACTTTCGAGGTCAACACTGTTGCCCCGCTCTTCGTTACAAAGGTTCGTGTTTCTGTGCTAAAACTGTGTCACTCACGTAGTTGATGAGGAGACATAAGACGGCCTCGTTACTACCATTTGACTGTGAGGATGACATCTGCAACACTTTAACAGGGTTCCTGACGGGTCTTAAAAAGTTTGAAAAACCTTATATTGGAAAATTTTGAAATAAGGACTTCAAAAGCATTTAAAAAGTCTTGAATTTTGATATCTTGGTCTTAAAAATTGTGCCGCTTGAAACTTTTTCTTTTATTTTTTTAAGTTTTATTTTTTGACCACAATTGTGTAAGTAAAGCGCGTTTATGAACATGCTGGATACCAACCGCTGATTAAAACAGTTCTTATTTTTCTTCCTCGTCTTCTTAAGATGACCCCACTTTTAATGTAAACATGTCTAGGAAAGCACAAGGCTGGAGATGCACCTGCTTCTCCCTACGACCCTTCAGGGGCTCGGACAAGCCAAAAACCTGCAGTATCCGTACAGATCAACCCCCACCCCGTACGTCAAAAAGTGACGCGGAAGGTATGGAGGGATTTTTGTCCCACCACATTGCAAGCAAAAGTCACAGTTTTGAGATCAAAATTTTCTAAATTGCAAATAAAATAATTAATATTTGCTTTGAAAAATTGTATTTTTGCTTTGCAAACTTTTTCTTTGCTTGCAAAAACACGCTGGTTGCTACACTAACATGAATAAATACAGAACCCTGATGTATATTTGAGCTTTGCTGCTCCTTCTGAGTTCTATTGGAAAAGAAACGGGACAGAACGGTTGAAGACTGTAGAACTCTGACCGAACAGCGCCGATGCAAAGAAGTCCACTTCGGTCCCCTTAGCACAGCAATGCCAGGCAGAGACACCTGATTGGATAGAATCTAGACAAATCAGCAGGCTGTGTGGGGTGGCTCAAATGCTGAGAGAAAAAGTTGAACGCAAAGCCAAAGATGAGTGAAAGCAAGAAGAGGCACTACGCATCTAAATACGTTTGTTCGCAATTTTTGTTGCAAACGCAAAAAAAATAATTTGCAAGCAAAGAAAAAGTTTGCAAAGCAAACATATATTTTTTCAAAGAAGTATTAAATATTTTACTTGCAACACATGACATTTTGTTAGAAAATTTTGATCTCAAAACTGTGGCTTTTGCTTGCACCATATTGGTGGCACAAAAATCCCTCCATGGGAAGGGGCCTTAACCAAACATCAGTGTGTGACGACTTGGGGATGAGAATCTGTCGCTCCAACACACTCAGTCGTTTTCTTGTTTCTTGTCAGTAGTGAAGTCACTCTTGCTTGCAGGCGTTTCTGCCACTGCTGCAGATCGCTGCAGCCCGCTCTGCTGGGATGGGGGTCCACAGAGCCGCTGTCATCAACATCTCCTCCATCCTCGGTTCAATCTCGAACTGTGGAGACAGCACCACCTTCAGAAACTACGCCTATGGAACCTCCAAGGTCAGAATGTTGACACCTGCATCTGAGTGTGGCCTTAGGTGGGTCCCATTCCTGACTGGGATGAGAGGATCTTCATGTCCTGTTGGTTTTTCTCAGGCAGCTTTAAACATGGTGAGCCGGTGTCTGGCTGCAGATCTGGGACCTCTGGGGATCCTGTGTGTGTCTCTACATCCTGGCTGGGTGAAGACGGACATGGGGGGGCCTCGTGTGGGTATTCAGTGTGGCTTTAGATTGAAGAGCCACATCATCTGAGCCATACAAGAGCAGAATGTATAGTAAAACAGGAAAACGTGGTTTAATCATGGGTGTGTGTTTCTGTTTCAGGCCGACTTAACCGTAGAAGAAAGTGTGTCTGGAATTCTATCTACCCTCTCCAGTTTCACGGAGCAGGACCATGGCGGTTTTAAGGACTACCGTGGACAGACGTTACCGTGGTAAAATTCAACATGGGACATTGATGATGATGGTATCCAACTAATAAGCCTGAGTCTTGGAATGTTTCTGAAAAAGGGTAGCACAATAAATCTAAATTGGTAAGATTTGTAAATGAGTCCTTTTTGTGTGGAGTTTATGTTGTTAATGTGAGAATTTTTTTTTCTGTAATAATATGTAAGATCAGGAATGAGAAGAAACATAATTTACTCTTAAAAGTAAGACAATAATCGAGACAGCCCCAAATAACAAACATCAACCATGTCAATAGTGAGTATTTCCACCATTTACTCCAATGACAACTTGACAGAGACGTCTCATTCCCCTCGCTAGACTCATGATGCTGTTCTGAAGTGTTCCACTCTTCCATAAGTCCTTCATGCAGTTCTACCAGGTCCCCTGAGGATGTGATACGATTGTCCAATATCTGGTTCAGCTGGTCCCAGACTTGCTCTATGGGGTTCTGGTCCTGGGACATTGCTGGCTATACCATTTGAGACATTTCCACTTCCGGAAGTCCAGCTGTGACACCATGTGGTGGGGCATTACCATCCATGAACAGAAAGTTGGGGGTGTTCCAGTGGAATTATGGGATGGTGGTGGTTCTATGATGTCTGTGTGGTAAGAATCTGCAGTGACTGGATCATCTACAATAACCAACTCGGTTTTACTCTGTCTGGTGATGCCTACCCAGACTCCTCCACCAAAGCCTACCCTGGGGACCATGTTGACCTCGACGTATTGTTCACCTCGCCTTCTCCAGCAACGGCGACGACCACCATTTCAGTGCAAAGTGGCCCGACACTCATCAGTGAACAGGATGGTAGACCATTGCTGCATTGTCCAGGTCACATGGTCTTGCGTCCACTACAAACGTTCATGGCGTTGTCTTGGTGTCAGTGGAGTCACCTTCAACGGTGGTCTGTCATTCAAGTCAAAGCGATGGAGTCGGTTGTGAATAGTTTGTCTAGAAATCCTAGAGCTCTCACATCTGGTAAATGGGCTACAGCTGTGTGGAGTTTGCTAAACCATGTCTGAGGTCAGAGGTCTTCAGATTCTGGTCATGGTTGTGATCCGTCACCATCAGGGCTCCACAAACTATGTTCCGTGTCTTGGTACAAGTCTGTTGATGACACTTTGAGACTCACCAAGTTAATGTTAAGTAATGTTTATTTATTGTGGAGAGTTCTACAAAAACATTGGTAATCATGTCTCCATGTTTGGGTTTATATGATTATTATTAAAAGATTTTCCTGGTACAGGGGGCTGTGTCTGTAAGACAGCTGCTTCTGCGGTGTTTCTGTGTCTCTGTGGCTGAGCTTGAAGGCTTACTGTCTCGTAATAACCTGAGGGTGGAAAAAATAAAATTAGGAGACCTTTTTCCTTTTTTTTTTTTAAGTCTTGATTAGGCTAGCGCCGGCAGCCTCTTTGGACTAGTATTCTACCCAATGCTCGAGTCGCTGAAAACGTCACGTGCCCAAAGCTGAGTTCCTGATTGGCAGATGCGACACGGTAACCTGTCAAACGTTAGATATTTAAATTTGGCTGTGCCACCCAATTCGCGCCTTCTTGCACTGGCAAACCTTCACGCCGCGCCTATTGCTCAAATCACGCCGGGGGACTTCAGATCGCCTTGTTGCGTCTGTTCCATTGACTTAACATTGAAACTGGCCGCCTCCAACAAGAGAATTGCGTTCGGTGTGAATACACCTTTTGAGAGGGGGGGTTTCTGGTTGTCAGTTGGGTGGGCTGATTTATGACATCGTCACTCTTCTTTGTCCCGCCCTTGTTTGGAATGTTATCGAAGTGGGTGGAGCTACAGCAGTCAATGTGCCCATCTTAGTTCATACTTTATCGTCATTTTCCAGAGCTGTATGAGTCAGCGTTGACATGTCTGTGGTCATATCAGTACCACCATCGTCTCAGCGATTCCTGATGAAGAGGGCCATCAGTATCTGTGTAATGTCTGTCTCCAATGAAAGTTTGCTGAAGAGAATGTTTGTGCAGCTTCATGTGTTCACAGTCAGCACACCGACTATGGAGGACATACAAGTTTATTTACACAGATAACAAATATCCCACAAATATTTTTGAGGAACATCAGACACTCGATGGATTTAAAGTCATGTGAATAAGGGCGTGGAGAGACGGACAGTCAAGCTAGGGGTTGGTCATTTCGTCTGATGTGACAGAAGGAGGCAGGTTTTCCAAAGCTCCCATTTCTGAAAGACAGCAGAGAACACCAGACGTCATTGGGATTGACACACAGAACATCATGAGGGATGAAAGTATGCACTCTAGAAATGAGGCACACACCATGTTTTCAGCAGCTTGACCTCTGATGTCAAACTTTGACAGTCCTGCCTAAGAGTCATTCCACTTCAGATAGATGTTTTAAAAATCAGATCATTTTAAAAACATTTTTCTCCCAAACTTTTGTTACCCTAAAACTCAGAATCTAATTCTAAAATGTCTTCCGAGATTGGAATGAGGATTGAGGATGAGTCTGGTGTCGAACCTGAATGAAGGGCTCAGAGATGGATTCAGATCCATTGAGAAACTCACCTTTGAGCTTGAGGTAGGACAGGAAATCCACCACGGTGTGGATGATGTCTTCATCTGCTATTCTCAGAGCGCCTGAGGGCGAAGGCACAGCAGATCAGTGTTCATCAGGAAGGAAGGAGACTGGAAATGTACCGCTGATGTGACGAGTTCACATCAAGATCATGACGTTCTTTAGGTTTCTCAAACATGGAGTCTAGTTCTAGTCTGAGATGCGCCTTGTAAAATCCTGCCTATCATAAACATTTTTTCTAATTTGAAGAAAAATCATCAAACAGCATCAGTCCATTGGTGTGTTTGTGGTTCTGAGCCTCTAAAAGAGGGAATTCTGGGAATTTGTGTTCGTTATTGTGTTGGGATGTTGTAGCACATGCTCTTTGACATGATCTCAACAGGATGAAGAAGAATGTGAACAGCATCTGTTGATGTGAGATGATGAAAAGACGAGACAAGTTTTCCTTAGAAACCCAGAGGCTAACAAAGCTGAAAGAAAATTATTCTCTCAAACTCAATCTTCAAAGTCTATTTTTTTTAGTAATACTGCATTATGCTTAATATTAGACTTTAGAGTCTAGATAGAATGATTAAACAGGTTGTTTTCTGACCATAGACATAAATATAAAAATACATGGCATGTAATTTGTCCCCCTATATTGAAACCTTAACGCCCAGGATGCCGGTCCCTGGGCAGCAGAGCCAATGTGGGCTAACTCAGGTGGGGCCCACATTTTCTGCCTCCTTTAAACCATATGGAGCCCACTTGGCCTTGCTGGTGGGAACCCGACCAAATGTGATGCAAACCTGAAACTACCAACTGTTGCATCTCGTCAAATGTCAACAGAAGGCAAGTGTTAAAAAGGAGTAAAATGTATTCCGTGTTTATGCTTTGCTTCTGGGCATGACGGAGGTAAAAGGGAAGAATTTTTGTTTTAAATTAAACTATTTTGCTTTTATTAGATATCAAATATAGACATTGGATTTGGGAAAACTCTTTTATTACGGCCTATTCGGTCATTGGACATGCAGGCAGAATCTTTGAAACTCCAAGTCCATTATCAACTCTAAATGCAGAGTTGGTTCTATATCATCAATAAATTAAAAAAAGCTTTGAACATCATTATTGGCTAATTTGTGTGTGAGAATATTTCGTATCTATTATTGGTAAAAACTGTTAGAGCAGATGGTCAGCCCCTCTGAAGCAACACGGGGCATAAGTGTTCAGTCCATTGGAAGTCTAAGCAGGAAGGTTGTCATTAAATAATTTTTTTCCAGCACATCTGAACAGGAATGCATTTTTTGCAAACACAGGATGGGGCGCAGTCACTACTTCGTCAGGCAAAGATCAACTGAAGGTAGAATTTAAAGAAACATCAAATACGGTTCATCTACTGTACAGCAGGGGTGTAAAACTCAATCGCACAAGGGGCCAAAATCCAAAACACACTATAGGTTGTGGGTTGGGCGGACAGGATAAACATTTATTGAACACTCTAAAATGAAATGTTTAAAAAACTGTGACTTTTTAACATATTTATTAAATATAGCATTACCTTTGATAATGCTAGTGTGAATGCTGTAAGCTGAATGTGGCAGGTGAAGATGCTAAAATTGATAGCTGAAAACACTGATAGCTGATAGCCAGCTAAAATATTAGCTACATGCCAAATTAGCCTAAAAAAATCTAGGTTAGCCAAAACAGCTAGCATGTAGCTGAAAAAAGAGCTAAACTTCAAAATAGCCTAAAATCTGAAGAAAAGCCTAAATTAGCCAAAACAGCTAACATATAGCTGAAATAGTAGCTTAACTCCAAAATAGCCTAAAAAATTCTTAGTAAATACTAAAATGGTCCATAAAGCTAGCAGAATGCCAATTTTAAAAATTTAAAACCGTAACTTTTTAACATAATTATGAATAATAAAAAGGTAGGAATATATCAACTTAAACTTTAAGTAACTTTCAATATTTTATTCATCATAAAAATAAATTTTGTAAAAAATGGAAAATTTTAGAAATAAACGCAAGATAACATCGGGCTGTTAACAACAATAAAATAAAATGATCTGGAGAGCCGGATAGAATTACCCAGAGGGCCGGAGCCGGCCCCCGGGCCTTGACTTTGACACATGTGGTCTACAGAGAGGTGCACCCACCTGGTCTGAAGTCCTCCTCCTGGCCCATGTCCCGTTTTCCAGCCAGACCCTGCTTGTCCCCGAGTGTCCTGTGTCCGTCTATTCCATCTGGACAGTGGGAAGTGACCACAGTCGCACACAGTCACACAAGCAGCACATCCAGCGGCGGGGTGCTGACTTTCCACATCTTTGTTCTCTGACAAACATCACTACTTCTAGTTGTTATTGGACAACATCTGCAATCGATTTGGGAGCGTGTGCAGAGCCCACTGTCAGAGCAGACACACACACAGCACACCTTCACCTTCCTCCTGCGTGAAGACTCAAGGACATTTCAACATGGGAGAAGTCAGCATGGCATTTCCTGTGTCAGTGCTTTGTTCAGATTCAAACGACCACCTGCAGGGCTTGGCTCACGGAATTGCAGCAGACTGACCGACAGAGAGCAAGCAGGACGGGGGCCTGAACCCAGAAATGATGGCAGGGACAGAAAGCAATCAGATGGAGGAGAGCAGGACGGAGAAGAAGCTGCTACCACTGATGGATGATCATTTCCTGACCAACGTGAGCTGCACACATGGACCTGAACTTCCTGAGAACCTGTGCTTTGTCAAAGTTTCTTCTTCAGCTTTCAGAGCAGCACTTCACCGTAGGAGTACTCAGGGGAGAAGCGCCTGACTCACCCTGAAGTGATGCTCGAGTGTGAAGCCCAGGTGATCAGGAACAAGATGACCCCATAACAGAGCATGGTGAAGCTGCTCCCTGACTCTCATCACCTGTGACTGATGAGTGGAACCGAGCATGAAAACAGCCACGATGCACCAGATCGATTGGGATTAATGAGGAGGAAAGCCGTCCTGCTGCACATATGATCTACAAACAAGCTCATTTGTTGGTCTCTAAATCCATAAATAGGATTTTCATAACTAGGTTGTTTATTCATAGCAGTTCTACAGGATATTTTTGATCTAATTCAACTGGATTCAACTTTGATGATCAGAGTTTTGCAGTTTTACCATTTAATGCACATATTAAAAAACATTTATTCAATGTTTGTACATTGTAAGTTTGTATGTTTGCTTCAAATCTGCAGGTTTGTGTGCAGCTGTCCTGCAGAAGGGCTGCTGTGTGATCAAACTGGAGCCCCTGTGTCAAAGTCAAGACCCGGGGGCCGGATCTGGCCCTCCGGGTAATTCTGTCCGGCCCTCCAGATCATTTTATTTTATTGTTATTAATGACCTGATGTTATCCAACTTGTATAATTTGACCAAATATATTTTTATAGAGAGTAAAATGTTGAAAGTTATTTAAGGTTTAAGTTGATTTATTCTGGAATAATATTGAATTATGTTAAAAAGTTACAGTTTTAAAAATTGTCATTCTGCTAGCTTTTTGGAGTATTTTGACTTTTTTTTAGGCTATTTTGGAGTTTAGCTAATATTTCAGCAACATGTTACCTGTTATGGCTAATTTATCCTTTTTTTGTTTGTTTTTTAGGCTGTTTCGGAGTTTAGCTAATATGTCAGCTACATGCTAGCGGTTTTGGCTAATTTTGGCTTCTTTTTTGTTAAGTTTTTTAGGCTGTTTTGAAGTTAGGCTAATAGTTACACACTAGCTGCTTTGGTTATTTTAGGCTTTTTTTTTAGTTTTGAAGTTTGGCTGTTTTTTCAGCTACATGCTAGCTGTTTTGGCTAACCTACATTTTTTAGACTAATTTGGCATATAGCTAATATTTCAGCATCTTCAGCTATCATCATTAGCATCTTCAGCAGCTAAATTCAGCTTACAGCATTCACACCAGCATTATCGCAGGTAATGCTATATATCTAGTTCATAATTATTATTAAAAGGTTACAGCTTTAAAGTTTAAAAATAGTTTTGCTGTGTTTAATAAATGTCCGCCACGCGACCATAAGATGTTTTGGATTTTGACCTCCTGTGCGATTGAATTCAACACTCCTGGTCTGGAGTCAGACTAAGCCGCTCTTTCCTGCATCATAGACATGTCCACTTTGTTGCCATAATGCAGACATACAGCAATAGGATGACGGTGGCGGAGAGGAGCAGCATGACGGCAAGAAAAAGAAGCAGCTACAGGTGGAATGTTTGCAGAAAGCAATTCCTGCTCTGACACCAAGGCCCTGCAGCGGCAGTATGTTTCCATCTTACATGGAGTGACCAGCTCGTCTCTGCCTCTGGCACTGGGGGAATCCTTTATCTGAATTAGGTGATCAATACGACCTGAAACACAGGATGAGGCAGGGGCAACCTTTACCTGGACTCCACACACACACACAGCGTTCACACAGCATGTCCTCTGATGAAGCACCAGACAGACACATCTAACACCAGCACGGGTCACAGCAGCACTTTCAGCAAAACCAGCTTCAAGCAGGCGTGCATGTGCGTGCACGTGTCAGAGTGCGGAGTGGGGGTTGTACTTACGGGGGCCTAACAGGTATCCAGCACTGTTCAGGGTCCAGCCTCGCTTCTCCTTTGCCTGCAGACACACAAAGACTGACAGGTTCTGTGTCTGAGCTGCTGCTGTCTCAAAACCCAAACGTTCACGGTGAACTCAAAGGCAGCACGGGATGAGAAACTGTTAACTGCTGACAGTGAAGGGGACATCCGCCTTCCTTCAGAGACTGCAATATCCTCAGTCGACCATCAGATGTCCCTCTTTGTTAAAGTAAAGAGCTGATGCTTCAAACGTTTTGGCAAAATTAGAAATAAAATCCTGAAATTTTGGAAATTTTTTCACCAGTTTGATTCTGTATCAGATGTTTCCTTCTGATAGAAACTTAAAAATGTAGAGTCAGCCTCATTTACAGACAGCTGAATGGATGGTATTGATGGATGAGCAGTTAGAGGGTCACGTTGAAGTTCACTTTTCCTCTATGTGATGCAGATGAAGTTAAGGCTGACAGACACCAGCTTCTTCAACAGAAAAATGAGGTGAGAGCAGCTATAACAGCAGGACAGAATATCACCTTCCACATAAGAAGTACCCACTGGTCCCAGAAAGCTAAAATCCCATAGACTTCAACTGAGAAATAAACAGCTGTTACTCAGTCATTCTGTTTGTGCGAATAACCATTCTTGCTCTGGTCCCTCTTTAACATGTTCTTGATCATCCTAATTTTTTCTCATTATATTTTTCACAAGTTATTCAAGCTATAAACTGACCAATCAGATACCTCAGTAAAAGCATGTGGTGCCTGTTGGCTCCGCCTGGAACGTTTGATTGACAGATTCTCCCCGAGTCCCTTTCAGTGGAAGGGGTGTGACTTTCCAACAAGCTCGCTCCTGATTAGCAAGAGTGGTTGCCATAGGAGCGAAGACTCAGACTGACTCGGATCAATCACTTCTTACAAATGTCGTCTGGTTCCATCCATCCATCCATTTTCTTAACCGCTGTGTCCCTTTCGGGGTCGCGGGGTGCTGGAGCCTATCCCAGCTGCTGATGGGCGAAGGCGGGGTTCACCCTGGACAGGTCGCCAGTCTGTCGCAGGGCCTCAATCACACACATATTCACTCTCACATTCACACCTAGGGACAATTTAGAGTCACCAATTAACCTATGAAGCATGTTTTTGGACGGTGGGAGGAAGCCGGAGTCCCCGGTGAAAACCCACGCATGCACGGGGAGAACATGCAAACTCCACACAGAAAGGTCCCAGCCGGGAGTCGAACCGGGGCCTTCTTGCTGTGAGGCAAGAGCGCTAACCACTGCGCCACCGTGCAGCCCGTCGTCTGGTTCCAAAATGGCAAAGTCCATACTGCGGCAAAATGGCGACTGAACTGATTTCATTTTGTTGAAACCAGAAGTAAGGCATTTTCTGTGACATCCATGTCTCTATATGTCAATGGTTTGGACCAAGAAAAAGAACTGATGAACTCTGGACTCTGGGGCGGTTCACTTCAGTGTGAATGCAGATGGACTTTTACCAAAACAAAAAGAGGAGGAGAGCCAAAGGGAGGAGGTGCTGTGAACTCTGCATGTTTGGAGGATGAAAAACAGCAACAGTGTAAGTATGAAGAAGCAGGAACCATGAAGACGTTTGGGAGTGTCTGCTGGGTAAAGAGGAGTAATGAGGAGCTTCTCCATGAATGAGAGTCAGAGGAGGAGCAGGATGGACCGCTCTTCTCCTTCATGCTGTTTCCTATCCTGCTCAGATTTTCTACACATTTTCATGCTACATTTTATTTCACTTTGTATCAAGCTATACATTTATAGCTTTTGAGTTATTTTTTTTTAAATTATGGGTATTTAAAAAATTAACTTTTTGTGGTTTGACCCAAGCTTAAGCACACTTTACTGTATGATTATTATGATATACCCTCATGTCACCTCAGATCAACCTTCTACCAACAGTAAAATAACAACCATAAAGTTTACTGAAGCTTTAAAAACTTTATCAGCAAATTAATTTACAAAAAAAGAAATGTACTTTTTTCTAAAAAAAAAAAAATAAAATTGTATGAAAAAACTGGATCCCTGTTCGCAAGGCCGGCCCTGGGGAGACGAAACGAATATCACTGCATGCACAAAGGAAACACTGTAGCTGTCTGCAATATGTTAAAATATGTATTTGTTTAATTTAAATTCTCGAGAATTAAATACTAATTAAATAATAATCACATGAAACATGTTTAGCATAGAAACACTTCACCCTGGCCAGGATGCGACACCACGCTAACATTTGGTGCATTTAACTCGGGATGGTAGGTTTTTTTGACAGGCATGTCCAGTGTTTAAGGTCTAAAGAATTCCATTGTTAAGGGTTTGAAAAGAGGAAAAGACAAAAAAAAAAAAAAAACTAGATCACCATTTAGATTCTCCTTTTACGATCAAAAACAGTAGTATTTTTCAACCAAAATGGGGGTGGGGGGTTACTTTCCAAGCAAAACTCTGATTTGAGTCTGTTTTTTCCTCCTGTTCCTTCCTTTTTTGACCTTAACCTGTCGCTGATGGGTTGTTTAGCTGCCTTTTCATCCTTAAAGTTTTAAAGAATCACTAACAGACACCCCCCCCACCCCAATTATTGATTATGTCAAACTTTTGAGTTATTTTATTCATGATTTTACTTATTAACTTTCATTGCAATCACAGCAGATGGTGCACCAGGCGAACGCCTAGGACGCCTATGCCTTTTGATGTTAGGCTTTATGTTGTGAACGCTAAATTAAATTTGAGCAAGATGTTGTCGAGGCCAGAATGTATGGATTTCTCTAGTTTTGTACGAGTTCAAATCCAACACTACTCTTCTCATCTTTGGAGATTTTTGTTTCAATCTCAGCATCAATATTACAAAGATTTTCTAAAGTGAAGAAAATCAAAAGGTTAAATGAATCTAATTCAGTTGAAGATGCACGTGTTTGGTGTTTTTTGTGTTGCCATTCACAAGTCTCTCTTATTAGTCTTTGAGTGTTATAATAAAATAACATAGCAAGTTATGGAAGACATCTTCAAAATTAAAAAAGGAGAACCAGTAATATATTTATCTAAAGGCTGATAAAGTAAAACAATAAAAATGTAGAAGTTAAACTTTCTTTTGAGGAAAAACTATTCTTGACAAGAACTTTTTGAATATTTTCTTTATCACAGATTTTCTTTTTTTTATTAAAGCTTTAATATCAGTCTGAATCATTGCAGCATTTCCTCTTCATCATCGTGTCATCAGCAAGTTAGTATGGAGAGAAAATAGTCTCACTGGAATAATGCATGTTTTAAAGATTTAGACTTTTATATGAATTATCTGTTTAAGAAAGTGCAAAAATGTCAAGTTTTTGCACTTTTTTTTATATTCCCCACATTAATTTGCTTTTATTTTTATTTTAAACCTGACCACAGTTAAACTAATACGACGTTAACATGTTTCCTCGTCTTCTTTCTGTTGTTTTTCTCAGTCTTTGAACTTTTATTTATCATGCCCAGAACCTGCTGGTTCCGGACAGTGACCCGTGAGTGCGCGTGTGCTCCTTACCGCGATAACCAGCCCGATGCTCTCCGACAGCGCCGCGCAGAAGATGAGCGACGCGCAGAGAATCCCGACGCACTTGTGCATCTGAGGAGCGCAAGAAGAAGCAGATGAGCTGGAAGCCGGTCTGTAGGTGAGCGGACCGCCGGAACCGCCTTACCTTTTCAGCGTGAGTGTCAGCGGCGGGAGTTGGCTGCAGCAGAACTTGTGCGCTCTGGTTTGGACTCTCCGCGCGCAGCGCCTGGCTTTTATGCGCGACCCCGCTGCTACCTGCTGCCGTCAGCAGCCCTCCACCCCCCACCCCTGCGGACATGACGGGCAGGTCACGAACAAGGGACTCAATGCATCACCCCCCCTCCCAAATTCAATTTGACAAACATCAGATCTCCTCGTCTGCTGCTCCAAGCTCAATGGAGCCGCGTTCATCAATGACGGTCCGGAGAACACCGGGCCATTGATCAGCTGGAGCTTTACTGGGTTCAGACTGTCTGATTCTGCAGCTATCATGACCCAGAGGTGTGGAGAGGGGTCTCCTTCACAAAACCTCTCTTTTCTCCATCATGAAAGTTTAGGTTTATCCTTTTTTTAAGGGCCTAAACCTCTGGGTCAGGTTCAGAATCTCAATGGTGAACAAGTTCTGCAAGATACGCCCATATTATTGCACTTCTACCCTCGTACTTCACAGTTGGTGTTTCTGCAGAATCCTGTATTTCTATTTCTCCTGGGTTCTTCTGTCTGATATGAAAGCTTGGCAGCTTTCTATTTTAATTCCACAAAGACAGTTTTTAATCATTTTTTATGACCTTTGACCTTGTCTGAATCTGTTTCATCTCATCTCTTACATTATTTTTTGCCACCTTCATTTTCATTATTATTATTTTTTTCTCCAAAGCTGCCTGAGTCCTGGTTGAGATCTCGTTGACCTCAGAGGTGTTTGCTCCATCACACATTTTTAGTTTTTGTCCTTTATTGAGCTTTTTACATTTTTTCAGTTCAATTTTCCTGTTACACCGGTGAGGAGCTCAGATGGTGTTTGTTTCTAATCATCACATGTCCTCTCCACGTCTCTGTTGGTGGACATACACTGGAAGAAAACATCAACACAACACCTATGTTTTTGTTCCCATCTTTTATGAAATGAACTCAAAGATCTGAAACATTTTCTACAAACACCAAATAACCATTTTTAAAAATATTGTTCATGCAGAGAAATGGACTCCAGTGTCTGTATCACTGCGATTCTGCGAGCATGCATGAGTGGCAGATTTTCCAACTTTTAGCCGTGATATGCCGTCAAATCCTGTGGGACCGGACCTTTACGCATTTCTTTTATGAGCCGCAGAGCGTTCATAATTTGATATAAATCCAATTAGTTATTTGGTTTATATCGTGATATGTATCGTTATCGCCTGATATGGAAAAAAATATATCATAATATAAAAAAATCCATATCACCCATCCTATTACAGTCATGCTAATTTGCTGCGTTGGGGTGAGAGGCTCAACATTTGCTTCTTCTGCATCACTCTTCACAAAGACGAGCAGCTATTCCATGTTCTTGCGGTCCACTCAAACACACCCTGACCTGATGGGGGACTTCCCAGCATCAAACCAAGCTACCCCCCCTCCCACACAGGGATTTACTGTTACAGCCCGTCATGCCAGCAGCAGCAGGCTGGCTGCCATTCTGTTCCCAGAGCAGAGCGGCGGTAATGGAAGACACAGAGAGACACAACGTAACGTGGCAAATGGGAGGTGAAGGAAGACGGGAACGGAGGGCAGAAAGAACGATGGAGAAGATAAAAGAAGAAAGAGCAGCCTCAGCTGTGAAGGAGTGGGAAAGCTGTGTAACATTTAATGAGTGAAGGTCCCTGCTTGTGAATGTGGCTGTAAGCATGTGGACAGCGTGTGTGTGTCCTCTGAGCCTGCGGAGCTTGCTCGTCCGCCGTCTCCGTGATGATCACACACTCTTTTCATTGGCTTTTTCCAGTGTCCTGCTTTCTTGAATGACTGACGGGTACAGCTCTGTTATGTGAGGATCTGCGGTGATCGAAGCCTCTCTAAATGCTAATGACATGTGCATGTTAGTAATGTAGGTTCCTGGGGGCCCTTCTTTTACCTCAGCGAGGGGGCGTGAACATAATGGACCTAGACTTTGTTCCTTTAGCACGATGGCACAGTCACAGGAGTGCGTGTGCTTTCATCTTGAGTTAAGATGTTATCCACCCTGGACTCGACGTTGAAAAGATTTCAAATGAGGACAACCACATGAGAAATTCCTTTCAGAATCAGGCGCTGTGTGACAGCCAGAGGATGAACTGCCGATGAGCGGGGCCTAAACAAGACAAGCTTTGTGTGGAGATGGAAGGTGTCATAAAGACAGGAGCAAAATGGAAGACTGACCTCAGCTAGGGTTATCTACAGCAACTGTCATAGACTTTATGTAAGTCTTTCACCATCAGTTAACCCAGTATTTGTCTAGTTTCCATCAATCATAGATAATCCAGGGCCAGCAGTGGTCCATGACCAAGTTTAAATGACCTTTTATCTATAAATAGTAAGGCTGCAACGATCAGTCGACTAAACGACGACTAATTGACTATTAAAATAGTCTATGACTAATTTAATAGTCAATTAGTCATTACTTTCTATTATATGGAGTCAGAATGTAGTAAAGCTGAAAGTTATAATGGAATGCTGCTAGCTTTTTGGACTATTTTGGCATGTATTACATTTTTTAGGCTATTTTGGACTTTAGCTAATATTTCAGCTACATGCTAGCTGTTTTGGGTAACTTAGGCTAACTTTTTTCCTATTTTTTAGACTTATTTGGCATTCAACTAATATTTTAGCTGGCTATCAGCTTGTGGGCTGCACGGTGGCGCAGTGGTTAGCGCTCTTGCCTCACAGCGAGAAGGCCCCGGTTCGAATCCCGGCTGGGACCTTTCTGTGTGGAGTTTGCATGTTCTCCCCGTGCATGCGTGGGTTTTCACCGGGGACTCCGGCTTCCTCCCACCGTCCAAAAACATACTTCATAGGTTAATTGGTGACTCTGAATTGCCCCTAGGTGTGAATGTGAGAGTGAATGTGTGTGTGATTGAGGCCCTGAGACAGACTGGCGACCTGTCCAGGGTGTACCCCGCCTTCGCCCATCAGCAGCCGGGATAGGCTCCGGCACCCCCGTGACCCTGAAAGGGAAGAAGCGGTCTGGAAGATGATTGGCTATCAGCTTCACCGTTTTCTGCTATTAGCTTCAGCGATGTTAGCTATCAATTTCAGCTATCAGCACTAGTGTCAGGACTCAGGCTGCCATGTCCCCTTTTGATCACCAGAGGGAGCCATCACCTGAGCACCATTTTCACACCATGAAAGTGCCAACCAGTTGAACATTGATCATGAAGGAGAAATTGATGATTCTGGAATTCTTGTCATAATTTTGGAGCGAAGCAGACCCTGATGCTCGTAACCTGAAAGGACCACGAAAGGCAGATGGAGTTAGAAAGTTTCTTTATTGTCCGTGGGGAGTTTTTGGAGCTGTGGCCAGGAGCGGAGTACTGTAGCGGAATCTATGAACGTCGTGACGAGATGAGTGGTCCGGATCTGCAACAGCACAGCGAAGGTCCAGGAGGTGAGTGGAGCTGATGGGGTGGCGCAACAGATGGATCTCTTGATGTGGTAAATCCTGACAGATAGATAGGAGTTTTAGACCCAGGTCTGAACGGGGAGGGAAGAACCTGGAGACAGGAGATTTCAGAGGTGAGGTTGAGTAAACCCGTGAGATTCGATGACTTTACATAAACTGAAGTAAGGCCAGGGTACTGCACCAGAGAAAGCAACAAACTGGCGATAAATACTGGAGGAGGCCCCTCTTAAATACTGGTCTGGAGATGAAGTACTTGTTCCAATAGTTGAGTCCAATCAGGAGGTGTAGTTGGAACGCAGGTGCACCATGGCAATTCTATGACACCAAGTCTTTCATGTATCAGAAAAGAGCTGTGAAAGAAAAGACCTGGAGCCACCAGGCACCATAGCACCATTTGAACATTTTGCTCCAAGCCTCTTCTAACTGTGACTGCATGTGCTAGTATGGAGAAGTGACAGTTCATTGTGAACACTGTATGCTACAGTAAAAGCAGTTTCAAGGATGCATGTTTTGCGCATTCCTCAATTCTCATTGTTAACGTAGCGTAAGAATGTTGTGGGTGGAGCTGTAAGTGAGGAAATTTTACTCAAATAAATCCTACAGTTTACAAGAGTGCTCTTAACGTTTTTACAAGTTTTTTGGGGGTATGTGCAAAGATCACACTAATGTCCCAGTCTGGTACGGCAGGAGTAGTATGGGACGGACCAGTTAAGTCTCGCTTCCACTGAGTGGTTTGTTTTCACGGTGCAGACCGCTTGCGTGTCATTGTCATGCAATGACTAGAAAAGCAACAACAATGGCGGTCATTCAGCCGCTCGTCTTTTCTTGCTTTACTTTCAGTACATTGTGTATAACAGGAATTTAATGTTATTTGAAAGAAGATTGCGGGCAGCTAAGAAGGATAACGCCGTAAAGAGGAAAACGGAAACGCTAGCTTAGCGCTATATTGGTGTTTTCTAATGTCGTCAATCAACGGATGGGAACAGCGACTCTGCCCCAACCGATCCGTTCAATTTTTCAATGGACCTACAACAAATAGTGGTCCTCAAGAGGTATGGCTCGGTACTGTTTAATGGGTCCATTTAACAATGGAAACACTCAAAATACTGGATTGAATCGGACCGTATCGTTTTGGACTGCTCAGTGGAAACGAGGTTAAAGTGACTTTTTTCTGCTCTCCCCTGAGACCTCAGGATTACTGAGTTGGACCTCCTGAACTCAGATTTCATTGAGATTCATGCATTCGATGGTGCAGCAATCAGGTAAAGTCTCTTTTAAGGAAACCTTTTCAACATTTTGAAGCTGCTCTGCATGGAACAACTGCAGTGTCTTTCCAAAAAAAAGGAGCGTTTCCCTACCTGGTGGTATCACAGGAAGATTCTGGGTAATCTGCACCAACTTTTTGGTAAAAGCAGTCATCAATCCTTCAGGTGACCAGAGTCCTGATTCTAAAGTTAATGTGTTTTGTCCGAAAGTTTAAATGTTGCCGCAAAATAAACTGGACAAATGTCATTTTCAATCTAAAAAGCAACCATTACACATAAATGTGTGACAGGGAGGTTCACGTCTCTTCGTGTTCTGAAGCTCCTCCCACCCCAGGTACATTGCTCACCTCCCAAACTGGAACACAGGACTGTTCTGTGTTGTGCACGCCTGTGAGCGCGACTCGCCGTGGCCCCTCTCATTCCTGCTCTTCCCCACACCGTTTATGCGACCGTAATGGCTCTCTGCTCAGATCCTCCTCTCTTTCTCACCGAGACGTCTCTCATTGTTGGAGGCGAGTGCTGCTGTGCTGATGTCACTTCTATTTGATGATGAGGACACAGAAGAAAGCAGCAGGAACCCCGTTCTTTCTACGTCCCAAAGTGACCCCAAGAATCTGTTCACCAGAAAAATAATCAACCTGAAAGCAAGTTTGTTTCAGGTTCCATTATTAAACTCCTGACAAAGCAGAAAGACAGGTGCTAAAACATATACATCAGTCAAAGTACCATCACTCTGTCAAAAATAATACTTAATACAAGGAAAAAATACAGATGGGTAAAACAAAATCCTCTAAAAAAAAAAATTAAAAAAGTCTTTAAAATGTTTAAAGTAATTGCAAAATGACTTCAGTGATGTAACACTACTCTTATGTTGAATCAACACCAGACTCGGCAGGCGTGTCAAATTCGTGTCTGCGGCCTCTCTTTTGACACTTGTCAAATGTACTGCTTATAGCCTTGATGCGCCTGCCGCGGAGCAACCAGAACAACCAAGGTTGTTCCGGATTTCATTTGTTGCCACATCATGGAAAACATGAATGATATCAAGAGAGTAGCTTGGGTTTAAATAAGCTCTACAGGGGCACTGGCAAACCCATCGCTGTGTCTGGGTTCACCAGATCTTTCAGAGTCTCTCCTGGTGTCGTGTACTTCACTCGTGCAGGGATAGCTGCACCTGAAGATGAAATGTCCCTTCTGTCTGTCTGTGGCCCAGTTTGAGCGATAACCCAAGAGTGGGGAAACATCTTAAACCCATTAAGATAGAGTAATCGTGCGCTATAATGGCACTAGCGGCGGCAGCCGGGCAGCTAACCGGCGGTGGACAAGGATAGCGAGCTCCACTGCCCAGGGACCTGAAGCCTGGGCATTAGACCTTCCTGGTTCTGCCAGGCGCCTGGGTAGCTCAGTTATTAGCTCAGTTGTAGTCTGGGGAATGGAGCTCACTAGCGTGCTAAGCTGTCCACCGGGCGACTGGCTAGCGTAGCCGTCAAACCAGCTCCATGGGTTTAGTGACAGGCTGGCAACCTATCCAGGGTGTATCCCGCCTTTGCCCAACAGTAACTGGGATAGTCTTTGGCAATCATTCAGGATGAAAATCCTCGCATTGAGGCGCCATCTTGGATTTATTTTTTACCCTTTGATCTAGTCACTGAAAACATCACGTGCCCAAAGTTGAGTCTGTGATTGGTTGATGCAACCTCACCGCGCCAACCCAAACGCCCCAATTGTGCCACGCCGAATCAGATCGCATCTTTACATTGACTTAACATTGAAACTTGATGCCTTCACGTCTGCTGCCTCCGGTGTGAATGCACCATTACAGAAACACAACAGAGAACATTCGCTGTTAAAATGTCTGAATGAAAACAAATCTGTGATTTCACTGTTATTACAAAATATTTTCTGTTATTTAACCATAAGAAAATACTGAAAGGTTTTTTAAAAAAAAATAGTTAAATGATTTTTCCCCAAATAAAGTGAACATCCTTTGAAGTGTGAATAGGTTTCAAACAGACATTTCCAAAGCTTAGATATGAGCTACGTGGTTATGATGCCCTTATGCCCCACTCTAGTCTTTAGTAAAGTATTAGTCTCAACTGCCCTTGTGGGCGGATGTGGGCAATCTGCAGGTGAAAAAAGGGTAAATCTGTGTGGGGCACATGGGTGTCAGTGCTCTGACTCTCCCCAGAGAAATCTGAAGTCTGCACTCTACTGTAATGCTGTAGTGTCTCGTTCATGCCAATGTACGCTCAGGAAGGTGATTTTGCAGACAGGAACACATGTGGCAGGAATTGTTTCGGTGTATCTTACTTGTGGTTAGAGAAGAGTTGAAGATGTGACAGTGGGCGGAGCCTACAGAGAGCTACAGAAACCAGAACCTCGCCCTCCACTGCTCAGAAGTGTGAGCAGCTACTTCTCTGAGTAAAGATTTGTGGTCAGATCAGAGCAGGGACGCCAACAGCATCCATCCAATCACGGCAAGGAGATTCAGCGTTCACACAACAAAAGATCCAAGTCGAACAGGCAACAGCAGAGATCACAGCAAAACCTCCTGATGCTCGGTCAGAGAGAAACAGGCCAGACGGCAGTCAGACCTGGAGCTGAGTCTGTGGGAGTCCAGATTGTTTGATGTGAGCTTGTGTGCTTCTAAAGTGTTTCTTTAACATGATTATCTAGTATGTTAGCAGCTGACAAGCAGGATGGAGACAATTCAGGAACACGACACATTCTATGACTTTGATTAAAATAAAATAAAAAAAATATGGTTTAATGCAGAAATCCAACTGAGCTGCTTCTGTTTAAACTACAGTCTTTTCATGCATTTGATAGTTATCTTCCTCTTGCATTTTGTTCATAGAAATCATGGAAACAAGTATTTCATCTTCTCAAAACAATATGTTGATCATTTAAAAGTTTTATTCATTAAGGAGCCATACAGTGTGTTCCAAATGATTATGCAAATTATATTTTCTAAATATGCAAATGACAATCAGCATAATTTTCAAGTCACTAACCATTATAATAAATGTTATTGAGCAAACCTCCCAAAAGTAAAAAATAAAAACATTTCAATTACGCACAACAGTTCCACAACATTTGATAGATTCTAAACAACTCAAAATGGTCATTTGTTGAATCTGCTGCATTAGGAGGTCATATTTACTGAAATGTAAATCTATTTCAGTCAAAAATATCTTCATAGGTCAAGTTACATTCGAATAGGACCCTTATTTTGTAGCATTTTCACAATTCTTTCATCTATTGAAGTTTTTGGAGAATTTCTACTTGAATTTCTTTGTCAGAACAGCCTCTCAGAGCTGCCTCCACCCTCAGAGATATTTGGCTCTAAAGTTTCTCAGTAGGTTGTCAGTAGGTTGCTGAGCGTTAAGCAGGGAGGCACTGGGTCCTATTTGAGAGTCTTTGTCATGACTCGGCCGGGATTTGAACTCACGACCTTCCAGTCTCAGGAGGAACACTGTACCACAAGGCCACTGAGATGGCCATCCACCAACCACCCACTACTGCATCCATCTGGACCATCCATCAGTGAAAAGACTGTTTGTAAATGAGTCTTCATGTCTGTCTCATCCTTTTTCTTTCCTATATTGCTTGAAAGTATCGCTCTGCTTAATAATGTGGAAGGTCTTTCTTTAGTATTTTTTCTTTTAATTGAACTCACCGGTAAAATTAAACATCACAGGTGTCTGAGATTGATCCAAAGAGCCCAGAGACACAATATCATCCATGAGTTTAATTGAAAAACCAAGAATTTGATATTTTTGACATCTAAAGACAGTTTGCATTTGGAACACCATGTAGTCTAAGGAGCCCCGACCTGATGGCACGTTTGTTACTGCAGACACATCAAAAGTTCACTGATGCATGTCTCAGAGCAGAACCATCATCTCCTCAAGACTTTTCTTTGTTCATGTGGAAGGAAACCTTGCAGGAGATGACTCCTTCCTTCACTGAGCTCAGACAACCCCTGTTAGAAGCCAGAACTCGGACGGGTCAATGCCTGATGAAGGGATTCACACAGGTCTGTTGTCATAACTTAATTCAGATCGGTCCGTATTGACGGTTCTGGAACTAAAGTGAGACAAACCAGAGCTGCTTGTCCAGAGAATGAACTTCCTGCTCAACAGCAGCTCATCACATATTGATCTTCACCATGAAGCATGGAAGATGCTCGCTGTCTTCTGCCTAGAGTTTACTGTAATTTTACTGAGACTCAGAAGCTCATTTTTATCATTTTTTTCTTTTAAAATTCTACATTTCATCTCCTGTCAGTTCATCACAGGGGATTTGACAACACCACAGAAAAACAACCAAGTTTGTTTCAATTTATATTCCTATAAATGCAGATATGATCAGGACAAAGTAAAACTATTTTCTTTAATCCCGAGTATGCATGAAGGAACAACTCCAGCAGAATATCTCATGATGGTCATGGAGGATCCTACAGCAGTCGGTTTGGGCCTTTTAGCAGAAATTGGATGAATAGAAATTAAAATAAAACTCAAATAGCACGTGGAAAACACCTAAGAACAGACACACGCCTGTGTAGAAAAAAAGAAGCATAATCACTGAGATTGCAGAAATGGCCGAAGTGTGATTGAGTTTTTACGTGTCAAAAAATGTACTGAAGTGGAATTATGGAATAATAAAACATTCACACAATTATTTTTCTACTCTTGTAACTGAACAGAGATTGGGTGGGTAATTAGGTGAACCAACCGGTTTAGTTGAGGTCTTCAAAGCAGCCTCAAACAGGAAGAATTTTATTTTATTTTTATAAAATTCCAAGAGTATC